>NW_007729084.1:403371-405628 GCF_000696425.1 Galeopterus variegatus
ATGGTATCACACTAAACAGATGAGCTACACAGGTCTGGAGGGATCCACAACAAACTAACATGTATAACTCTGAGAAGGCACTGAGATGGAAGAGAAGTAGGAGATGGTTTAGGCAGATATTAATTAAGAGTCTAGTGATATTACTTTTGTTATTAAAAATCAACATAGAGTTTACAGTACTTAAACATAGAGTTTAACTTTAAAAATTATCAATTTTCTAAAGTAAATAATTATGGCAGAAACCTAGTAGAAAATGAAGAAACAAAGCGTTCTAACCATCATACCAGAGCCATGAGAATGTCCGTGACCTCCATGCTTGAAAACAAATATTCCTATTAGGTTTACAACAAACCCAAGAATTGAAACAAGTAGCAGTCTCTCATGGTGTACATCTGGAGGGGCTAATGCTCTCTAGAAAACACATAATACAAACAAATAGCATTGATATAGTTTATGATTGATCAACTGATAAAAACATAAGGCAATATCAAAATTTTTCAGTTACATTCAGAATTAAAAACACTCAAAAAATGTCTGCCAAACAGTTTATAGAAATAAAACCATTGCTCACATACTGTAGAAAAAGTAATAATTACGATTTTTAAATAAATATAAGTATTTAAATGCATGAATATTTGGTCCAAAACTCATTCATCTTTGGTATCTTAAAATGCTGCCTTTCACTAACCTTTAAATTTTTCCTTTTTTTCCCCCCCAAAATACACCAAATATTAAAGATTCACTGGCAAAAGTCTTAGGTTCTATTTTCTTTAAAAAACACTTCCCAGCTGACCTCACTACCCAGATTGTACCTTTACTTTTCAGAGTGTCAGCACTTCATCCATAGCTTGCAAAGCACTATCACTTAATTGCTATCAATTGAAAAAAATATTTGATTTTTCCAACTATTTTGGAAACTCCTATACACATATAATAACGTATCCAACACTGTCCTCAATAAATACTTAATGACAGCTAAAAACATTCTTATTACATGTATCTTTAATCAATAAACATTTTCATTACAGAAATGTAATTTACTGACTCATCATTACTATACCTCAACTCCTTCTGAGAAAATAAAAAAAGCAGTGAAGATCAAAAATAGACCATTGACAAAGCCAGCCAGAACTTCCGCTCTAACATACCTAAAGAGGAGCAAAGTAAACAACTGAATTATTAAGTTATTTCTTAAAAATCAAATCATAAATTTACATATGTTTAGAGATTCTAAACCATATTATATGGTTACAGGTGGTCACAAAACCCTAGTATTTACAGTATAGTATATTTCATTTTATATATATTGTAGAAATGAAGAAATGAATTTAACTATTATGAATTATGTTTGATAGCAGAATGCCACAAAACACATAGATTTCTACAAGCCAATCAAAAGCCCTTCTCAGAGTAAGTAGGTTTAGAAAGACCTTTCACAGAAATCTAAATCTCAAGTTGCAACTGAAGAAGAACAGGACCAGACAACTAGGCAAAGAAGGATCCAGAGATAAAAGTAGAAGAAAGGGACTAGAAAAAGGGGTGTTAGAGCTTATTAATCCTCCTTCTCTAAGAACTCCTTATGCTATCTGCTTTGTACCTTTCAGCTTTCAACTCTTTGGAAAATGGTGCTTTGATCTGAAGGAAAATAAAATTATTTCTGAATTATCCCAAAGACAACTTGAGATTTATATTTCTATCATTCTTTTTCTAAGATTAATAAATTTAACATAAACTTTCAATTACCTATTTTTAGAATCAAGTCTAGCTTCACATAATTCTAATTAAACTATTTTTAAAATACCTGTCTTTTTCTCCAGGGACTTCTGAAGCTTTCTGCTTCCTACCTGTGTGAAGCATCGGGGAAAGATTTTACTTTTTCCAGAAGGTATACTTGGCTTAGTTAAAGTCATTAGAAACAACTTTAACTTAGCATTTTCACATGTTCAAACATTATTCAAAAGGTGCTGAAAGCAGTTAATCCACTCTGGTCCTTAAGCAATGTGATTGGAACACCAAAAGAACTGCTTTTCCTAGCTTTCTATGTTAACTCCTAGATAATACAATTTTTACTATAAAAATATTTTTCAAGTAAAGAGAACAAACTCTTTAAAATGTACTCTATCCAGTTATGTTGGAGTTTGCACTGCCAAGAACACTGCAACATAGCATGTATTTCTATACTTAGAAATAATGCATATTTCGGGCCGGCCCGGTGGCGCACTGTATAGTGCGCCGCTTGGGAAGCGTGGTGGCGCTC
>NW_007729084.1:405998-412917 GCF_000696425.1 Galeopterus variegatus
CTGAGGGTTGCGATCCGTTGCCGGACACGGAAAAAGACAAAAGCCAAAAAAAAAAAAAAAAAGAAATAATGCATATTTCTATCTTCTAACACATGCAAATAAATTAAATTATTATATGTCAAAGCATATACACACACACACACACACACACACACATTTTTTCCCCCCCTGGAGAAAAGTTCATTAAATTTAACTAATTCACAGCCAACTTTCCATGACCTACACTTAGGAATTTATCTAATAAATCAGCAGAATTACTGTCTAAAAAATAAAAAGATTTTTTCTTTTGGCAGCTGGCTGATATGAAGCATTTTCTTTTAAACCACAATTCTAGTCCCATAGCTAAATGCTTGATTCAAAGCCTTTTCTCCCTTCAGTTTTACTAGATTTCAAGATCAAAGGCAAGAATTTTTTTAGGCATATTTTTGTTCCTAATTCTTAGCTTAGTAGGTATGCTCCAAAAATTCTGATAAATTGTTAGACTCAAGTGATTTAAGTAGCTTTAACAGATTTGCTAAACTTGGTTGCAGGCTTAAAATGAAAAAAAAAAACTTGTGAAAACTAGACATACTTACCTTTAAAAATGACAACATTTACTTAAAGTATGAGTCTTGTAATTAGAATATGTAATTCATGAATGTGCTATTGCCAGATTAAGTATGGCTGGTGTCTGGATTATTCAGCCAGGGCAAAAAAAAGATAAAAGTATATGCACATATGTATATAATCATGTATGTGTGCAACTATCTATTGGATGTATATTACTTTTACGCTGGCTGTGCTATTTCAAAAATATCACTGACAAGACACAAAGATGACTTTTATATAAATAAATACTGAGAAACCTTTGTTTGTTCTCAGGTCCCCCTACTGTTTCTTCTATTGCAGAGTCAGTCTGCTGTTACAATCGTCCTGAATTGGGGGCTTATGAGGATTCATTCCTAGGCTTGGCCTATGCAGTGTCACTTTGAAATACTGACACAAGTGTTTTAGTACTGCTGCTACTCACTACTGTAGCAATTCTTCATACTTTCAAATATTGCACCAGCTTTTATTCCTTAATCTTTCCCAAAAGAAAATAAAAACAAAAAACACAAGTAAGGAGAGGACAGGGTAAGCGATAAAAAAATATCAAGAATGTTACTCTCTTAAATCAACTAGCAAATAATTGAATAAATAAATAAAAATAATTTAATTTATTTGAATATTAAAATCTGCTATGGTACAGAAGGTATTCGAAGCTACTCCTAAAAACCGTATTATAGCAGGAGACAATACATTCTAAATGGGAAATAATACATACTCTAAGCATTAGAAACTGAAGAGAATTTTTAACAGTCACCTAATGTTTACCCAGAAAGATTACTGAATAAGGTATACTAAATAGATTTCTGATATACAATATAGACAAATAAGTAGTTTTCTAACAAAAATTATATCTTTAGGTATAATCTTTCTTTAATAATTTAAAATATACTTAAGAATCTTGTAGTAGCTACAGTTCAAGATTATTTGATTACCAACATAGTACCATAGAAAATGTTCTTATCTGAGCTTTCATGCTATTTGAATTTATAGATATACAGGATCTCTTGCTCTATACTATAAACATAGTATAATTTGTATTTTTATCTCACTTTTTATAATTTTACAAATAACTATATCCCTTTGGTTATAACTATAATCAGCAAGTTCTGCCCCAGAACTTCATATCTCTTTTTTAGCACTTGTCACAATACACAGTACAGCTATTACAGTACTTTTACAAAACTGTTTCCCCATCAGACCACAAGTTCCTCCAAGGCAGGAGCCATGTCTTAATCATCTTAATATTATTATAACTAACAAACTATTTGACTCACAGTGGATCCTCAATATGTATGTAAAGAGAAAAAAGAGCATGTGAAAGAAAGAATGTGTGCTTGCTAAAGAACAAAAGCAAAGCTGGAGAGAAAGGAAGCAGTGAAGGAAGAAGAGTAAAAGAGAGAACAAGGGGCACAAGATACAGTACATACAAGAAGCTGGCTGTGAGCAGGAGAGGAAGAGAATGAGAGAAACTGCGCAGGAAAGGGAGAGCTCTGGAAAGAGAGAGGAAGGAGAAATAGAGTTGAAGAGGTTAAGAGAAGGGGAGAAGGAGAGTTAGAATGAGCCTGAGAGATACAGTGGTAAAGGGTGGACAGAAACAGCAAGGCAAAGGAAAGAATGAGAGAGAAGGTGTAGGCGGCAGAGAAAAAGGGGGGAAAGGAGGGGGCGAGGGCAAGTGTGGAAGGGAGAGAGCGGGACAGAGATCATCAGTACAGGCCCAAGCAACCAGGAAGAAGGAACAAGAGAGGGCGAGGGAGTTTAGGAAAAGATGGGAGAGAGAAAATGAGTGCAAGGATGGGAACAAGAGTGAGAGATGGTGAGAAAATAGGAAAGACAGATAAAGAGGGGACAGAATGTGAAACATCACTCATAGGGGAAAGGGAGAGAAAGGAGGAAAAAGATGAGAGAAAGAATCAACAAGTAAACAGGAGAGAGAAAGGAGCAGAAAAGAGAAAGGGGTGGGGAAGAGAGAGAAAGAGGGTATTAGTCCTGAGCTCTGCTTACACATAAATATAATTACATTGCAAAGTATTCTATGAGCTCAAAAAGGGACATAGTGCAAATCAAATAATGGAAAATCCATTGCTCCCCCCATGGAAGGAAAAAGCAAATTATCCCTCTAAGATGATCCAACATAACCCCTTCAGCATAAAAATACTCCAAATATTTGATTAACTATCCATATCAGTGAGATTATGGGAAGAAGTATTTTACATAAAAGCAGTACTAAAGAGGGTAAGTAACATAAAACCACATTAGCAAACAATTAATACAAACATCAAAGTACCCCTTCAAAAAGAAGAAAAGAAACATGACCATTTTCATACACTAAAACTTTCTTTTTCTTCGTCAAAAAATAGGCTAAGAGTTGAGACATTCCCCTATATAGTAACTATCTCACCTAAAATTTCTTGGTAAAATCAAGATCCTCTACCCACTAAGCAAAAGAACTTACATGCAAATAAAAGTACATATTGTAGACTCCAATTGTATACTATTCAAAAACAAGCAAAACTAATCCATGAAGTTATGAAGATGGTTACCCTTGGGGAGGAGAGTGTGAAGGAACTAGAAGAGTCATGAAAGGGGGTTTCAATGGTTCAAGTTACACAGTGTATTCAATTTGTAAAAAGTCATTGAGCTTACAAGTTGTATATTTTTCTGTTTATCTTACACTTCAATAAAAAGAGTTTTTAAAAGTCTTACCCATAAGAGAAAGCATCATTATCTCTCCATTTTGAAATAACAGAAGCTGCCAATCCAGCCAAAATGGCAGTACTATCAAAAAACATGTGAAAAGAGTCGGAAATCAAGCCCAAGCTGAAAAAGAATAAACACATTGGCATACTATAATAAAAACCAAGTCGTCTCTAAAAATCTAAGATTCAGTCTCTGTTAATCAAGAATTAACCTTCTAAAAAGACAACCTTTAAATAGAATATACATAAAGATAACAAGGATAATTTTTAAATATCTAAATAGGAAACCCTCACATACCCTGTACAAGGAAAAGCCGAGTTGCTGCTGAGAGGGGTAGAAACAAAAGCCATCTGTTGCCAGGCAAGGGGTAGAAATCTGCCCACCCACTGGTCACTAGCAAAGGTCAGCTGCCACTGAACAAGAGGTAGCAAAACAGCCATCTGTTACTGGGGAAGAGGCTGAAACCTACTTGGGTGGGCCCAGGATCTTACACTGGTTCAAAGCAAAGATTTGCTATTGTTGGATTTCTTGCTCTTCCCTCTTAATACCAGGCTTTGGAGAAGAGGGCAGGCAGTGGGGGATAGGATCCCATGAGGAGGGGGTGGGGGGATGCAGGAACATAAAGAATACTCACCATAGGCTGGCCAGTTAGCTCAGTTGGTTAGAGCACAGTGTGAATAACAACAAGGTCCAGGGTTTGATCCCTGTACCAGCCAGCCACCAAAAAAAAACACCTCACCCTGGCACTCATGTATATAGGCCTGCCTAAGACTGAGACTGCAACAGGAGAACCTAGTACCACTACCCCATCAAACCTTGAATAAAGTACAAGGCAACCGCAATCTATTGCTGAGAACACAAAGAGAGATTCCTTTGAGATGCAGGTGTGCAGGACTTGCTGAAATCTGAGAGTGAAGCAAGAACCCTAAACACAACCCTCCAGCCCTCCAAATCCCACACTAAGCACAAAGTAGTAGGAACCACTGGAAAAATTTGAAGTATGTGGCTTGTTGAAATTAACTAGCAACGACAAAACACAAAATCCAGCTGACAACCAGTTCAACTATTGACTACACAGGTTCAAAACCCCCACAATGGCCAGACAGAAAAACAGGAACGCCCATTTCTGGGCATATATACTATTAGCCTCAGTTTCTATTAATCTTTTTTTTTTTTTTTTTGGCAGCTGGCCAGTACAGGTATCCAAACCCTTCATCTTAGTGCTATAACACCACACTCTAACCACCTGAGCTAACCAGCCAGCCTTCTATTAATCTTTTAAACTTAATATTCAGCATTCAATAAATATTTATAAGACATAACAAAATGAAAAGAAAAAAAAAAAAAGACTCATCATCAAAAATTAAAGTAGTCAACAGAATCAGAACCAGAAATGGCCCAAATGTTGGAACTATCAGATAGAAACTTTAAAACAAACATGATTAATATGTTAAAGAATGTGGTATAAAGCTGCAGAAAATTCATGAACAAATGGAAAATTTCCGAAGAGACAGGAAGCATAAAAAAAAATAAGGGAAATGATAAATATTTTTCAAATTATACTATCAAAGATAAAAAATTATGTACATGGGGTCTGAACAGACCAGACACAGAAAGAAAGAATCAGGTCGAAAAAAATCATGAAAAGTGTAACACAAAGAGGAAAAGGAGTGGTTAAAAAAAAAAAAATAAATAAATTTTAAAAAAATAACAGAACAGAGCATCCAAAACCTATTAGAGTGTATCACATAAGCACTGAGAGCTGACCAACTATGCCTCTGAGTTATCAAACAGACTAAATACATGTATTTGGAGTCACTGCAGGGGGAAAAAAAATTAATGACGCAGAAAAAGTACTTAAAGGAAAATGTCTAAAAATTTTCCAAAATTCACAAAAGAAAACAAATCACAGATCCAAGAAGCTCAATGAATCTCAAACAGGGGGGAAAAACCCTACACATCTCACAAACTGCTGAACGCCTAAAAGAAAGTGAAAAATTTTGGAAAATCAGAGGGAAAAAAATTTAGATAAAAAGGAACAAAGATAAGAATTATAGCATATTTTTCATCAGAAACTATTTAAGCCAGAATGCAATGAAGCAATATCCTTAAAGTACTGGGGAAAAAAATCGTGTCAACATAAAATTCCATATTCGACAAAATATCTTTCAAAAATGAAGGCAAAATACTTTTTTTCTGACCACCAAAGCTGAGAGAATTCATTGCCAGCAGATCTGAGTTAAATGGAATAATAAAATTTTCCAAGTAGGAATAATACCACATGGAAGCTTAGATCTATAAAAAGAAATGAAGAGTACTGAAAATGACAAATATGTGGGTAAATACAAAAGATACTTTTTCTTACCTTTAACATCTTTTAATGATAATTGAGAATTTGAAAAGATGGGAAACATCAACAAAACCAAAAGCTGGTTCTTTTAAAAAATTAACAAAATTGGCAACCTTTAAGCTAGACTGACCAAGAAAAAAGGGAAAAGATTCAAATTACTAAAAGTCTGGAATGAAAGAGGGGCGTTACTACTAACTTTACAGAAATAAAAAGAATTATAAGGAAATAGTATCGACTATATGCCAACAAATTAGAAAACTTAGACAAAACGAATACCTAGAAACAATCAATCTAGCAAAACTGACTTGAAAAATAATAATCTGAATAGACCTATAGCAAGAAAAAAGATTGAATTAGTCATTTTAAAACTTCCAACCAAGAAAAGTCCAGTGCTGGTTTCACTGGTAAATTCTACCAAACATTTACATTTAAAGCACAATTAATACTAATCCTTTACAAACTCCTCCAAAAAAATAGAAGATGGGGGAACACTTCCCAAGGATAAGACCAGTATAACCCTGATATCAAAACCAGATAAAGACATCACAACAAAAGAAATTACAGACCAATATCTCTTGTAAATGTACACAAAAATCCTCAATAAAATACTAGCAAATCAAATCCAGCAATATATAAAAGGAGTATATCCTGTGACCAAATGGGATTTAACCCACAATGCAAGGTTGGTTTAATATACAAAAATCAACCAATGTAATATACCATATCAATGAAATAAAGGACAAAAACTACATGACCATCTTAATAGATGATGAAAAAGATTTGAAAAAATACAACACCCTTCATGATAAAACACTCAACACACTTGGAATAGAAGGAACTTCTTAAGCCTGATAAATGGCATCTTCAAAAAACCCACAGTTAACATCACCATCATTACTGGTCAAAGACTATTTTCCCCTCAGATCAGGAACAAGTCAAGAATGTCCCTTCTTACCACTTCTATTTAATATTTTACTGGAGTTCCAACCAGGACAATTAAGCAGGAACTGAAATAACAGCCACCCAGATTGGAAGGGAAGAAGTAAAACTATTCCTGTTCACAGATGACATGATCTTGTGTATAGAAAATCTTAAGGAATCTACTAAAAAACTATTAGAACTAATAAATGAATTCAGTAAGATTAGAGGATAAAAAAATCAACATACCAAAATCAACTGTATTCTTTATAAAGTAGAAATGAACAAAAAGGAAATTTTTTAAAATTTCCATTTTCAATACCATCAAAAAGAATAAAATTCTTAGGAATAAATAACAAAAAAAAG
>NW_007729085.1:0-13610 GCF_000696425.1 Galeopterus variegatus
TTATTTTTCCTTTTGCTGTGCAGAAGCTTTTTAGTTTGATATAGTCCCATTTGTTTATTTTTCCTTTGGTTGCCCGTGCTTTTGGGGTCATATTCATGAAGTCTGTGCCCAGCCCTATTTGCTGAAGGGTTTCTCCTATGTTTTCTTTAATAAGTTTTAGTGTTTCGGGGTGTATATTTAAATCCTTAATCCATTTTGAGTTGATTTTAGTACATGGTGAGAGATATGGGTCTAGTTTCAATCTCCTGCATATGGATATCCAGGAATCACAGCACCCTTTGCTGAAGAGGCAGTCCCGACCCCAGTGAATTACTCTACCTGACTTTAAACCATACTACAAAGCTATAATAACCAAAACAGCATGGTACTGGTATAAAAGCAGAGACACTAATCAATGGAATAGAATAGAGCACCCAGAAATCAACCCATGCACTTACTGCCATTTGATCTTCGACAAAGCCACCAAGCCCATTCACTGGGGTCGGGACTGCCTCTTCAGCAAAGGGTGCTGTGATAACTGGATATCCATATGCAGGAGATTGAAACTCATCCCATACCTCTCACCATATACTAAAATCAACTCAAAATGGATTAAGGATTTAAATATACACCCCGAAACAATAAAACTTATTAAAGAAAACATAGGAGAAACCCTTCAGCAAATAGGGCTGGGCACAGACTTCATGAATATGACCCCAAAAGCACGGGCAACCAAAGGAAAAATAAACAAATGGGACTATATCAAACTAAAAAGCTTCTGCACAGCAAAAGAAACAATTAACAGAGCTAAAAGACAACCAACAGAGTGGGAGAAAATACTTGCAAAATACACATCTGACAAAGGACTAATATCCAGAATATATAAAGAACTCAAACAACTTTACAAGAAAAAAACAAGCAACCCAATCAAAAAATGGGCAAAAGAACTAAGCAGGCATTTCTCTAAAGAAGATATAAAAATGGCCAACAGTCATATGAAAAAATGCTCAACATCACTCAGCATCCGGGAAATGCAAATCAAAACCACACTGAGATACCATCTCACCCCAGTTAGGATGGCAAAAATCCAAAAGACACTGAAAGATAAATGCTGGCGTGGCTGCGGAGAAAAAGGAACTCTCTTACACTGTTGGTGGGAATGCACAATGGTGCAACCCCTATGGAAAATGGTTTGGAGGTTCCTCAAACAGCTGAAGATAGACCTACCATACGACCCAGCTATCCCACTGCTGGGAATATATCCAAAGGAATGGAAATCATCAAGTCGAAGGTACACTTGTTTCCCAATGTTCATTGCAGCACTCTTCACAATAGCCAAGAGCTGGAATCAACCCAAATGTCCATCATCGGATGAGTGGATACAGAAAATGTGGTATATCTACACAATGGAATACTACTCAGCTATAAAAACGAATGAAATACTACCATTTGCAACAACATGGATGGACCTTGAAAGAATAATATTAAGTGAAACGAGTCAGGCAGAGAAAAAGAAATACCACATGTTCTCACTTATTGGTGGGAGCTAAAAAAAAAAAAAAAAAAAAAAAAAAAAAAAAAAAAAAAAAAAAAAAAAAAAAAAAAAAAAAAAAAAAAAAAAAAAAACCCTAAAGGAAAAAAGACAAAAAAAAAAAATCTTTTCCTATTGGGCCGGCCTGGCGGCGCACTCGGTAGAGTGCGGCGCTTGGGAGTGTGGCAGCGCTCCCACTGAGGGTTCAGATCCCATGTGGAGACCGGTCCGCTCACTGGTTGAGCACAGTGAGGGCGCGACACTGAGGGTTGTGATCCCGTTACCGGTCACGATAAAAGACAAAAAAAGAAAAAAAAATTCTTTTCTTATTTTGTATATAATCTTGTTTATGTTTAGGTACATGTGATTGTGGAATATTTCTATAAGTATACCAAGTAAAATCTAAATGCAGCTGTCATTTAACATAAAAGTTTACTTTCTGTAATAGAGATTGGATAACTGACAAGGAAAAAATAGAAATAAATGACAATTTTTAGTAATATTTCAAACTTATTAAAGATATTTTCTTTTAAAAGAGGACGTTGTAGAAAAAGTAACTTGAACAATGATATTTTGTGTTTGTATTAAACATAAATGTTAAAGCTAGGTAAAATAAACAGCTAACCTAATGCTTTTGGTTTAATAAGCTAATAACTTGGAAAGGTGCTCATGTTATGTTCAGAATTTAACCAATTTTGGGTGAATAGTTAAAGAAATTATAAAACAATTACTTAATTATAAAATTTAACCATTATAAAATTTTAACCATAATTGATCCATCTTTATTTCAAAATGTTTGTATAGTTATTTCAAACCTAATGGGCCTGATAAAACATAAGAGTAATAGAAATATTGGAAAGAGTTCTAGCACTCAGGCAGAAACACAACATATCTTTCAAACTGTGATAAAAGATTTACATGGTAAAGTGCAGAACTGTACTTAATTGTCTATTTGTTCATTCATTTATTCAACCCTTTATTAATTTACAATTTCGTTGTGCTTGTTAATAAGCCATTTGGTTAGTTGATTGAATTAATTAGTGTATGTAGTCTGTTAGGAATATTCTAACTGCTCCAGCTTGGATTTGCACCAAAATTTTCCATGTCTTACTTCATAAAAAACAGGGAAAAATAAAATAGAAGAAAATGCATTGCCCAGGTTGGGGTGTGTGAGTGGTTACCAGCCTGGACTCATCTAACTGCTAAATTGTAAAATAAACCACGTTTGTCTTTTGTGAGTCCAGCTTCACTTTCTGAATGTTTTTTCCTCTTTTATCTATATTTCTTTCATATACTTGGCAACTTGTGTCATCAAACCTACCTATTCCTCTGTTCTTTTGGCACCTTATATAAGGCAAGTGTTTAATTTACTAAATATCTGTTGTTTTAGAATGCAACATCTTTCCCTATTAAGAGAAAGTCACATTTTAAGCAACGAGTGGGTATAGAATTTGGGGATCTAGGGTGTGACATTGGTGGAGTACCTATTTCAGAGAGGAAAACATGAAAGGAAAAAAAGAGAAAACTAATGTTTATTAAATATTGTTATTATGTGCCAGTTACTCTGCATATTGCATTTATATGTTTTATCTCATTTAATGCACAAAATAATCCCATAACAGGAAATTATTGTCATCATAAGAATTTTTTTCTAATGAGACCTAAAACTTGCCTATCTGAGATGGCTGCAAAATATCTGACGACCCACTATAATAAATTCAAGTTCCATGAACTCTGTTCCTCCACTGTAATGCAGACCACTATGTGTACAGGTGTCATATGATCCTCCTTACTTTGCCTTATGGGAATTGGCAATTGGGGAATTGGCACAAGAATGCTTATACTCTTCCTACTGCTATTGTTGTGAGTAATAAACTGTCCTTCTTGTCTGACTCAGGAGTCTTGTGTCTTCTACCAGCATCCATGGAACTCTGTTAAGCTAACTTGTTAGGTTCCAAGTAAAGTAAAATCTTAGACGCTTTACTGTTCTTGACAGTGGTGTCATGATTTCATTAGTAGTTTATTTTCTTAGTGGTATATGGAATAATGGTATATTTGAAAATTAACCACTCCTTAGATTTAATGATATACAGTATCTGATATATATATTTCTGCATTTATGAAGTATAGAATCGATGGCATCCATATTTTCTCTATAAAGATCTTATCAAAGCTTCAAGTCCTATAGCATGGATCTGGCCAGAACATAGTATGTTCCCAATATTTTCACGTAAAATTAGAGCTAGAAAAAAGCCTCATTTTAACTTTAGTCATGATCTCTACTTAATCTTTATTAGAGCTCTGTTTTGGAAAGCATGATATTGCCTCACCTAATCAATTCATGCTTATATTCTCACTTTCTTTTCCAACCTTGTAAGTAGTATTCTGGGAAACTTCCTTAAAGGAGGTTTGCTCGACAAGGTCGGCTTCAGTAATTTTTGGCTGTAACACCATCTTTCTGTTTTCTTACTTTAATGAATACAGCAAGCCAATTTATTAGTTTAGAGAGGAGAAAAATTTGTGAAATGGCCCAGACACTTCTGTCTTATGTTATACATTATTTCCCTGTGGACAAGCAACATGGGAAGACAAATCATAATTATAATATTTTGTGCTAAGAACAGAATTAGAGTAAGTAATATTAATGTCATTTTGTTGTTTACTAGCATCTCACTGAAAAAAAAACCCCAAAACAAACGCTAAATCAAAAGAAAACACCACAAGTATTGTCACTGCCCTGAGACATGGCCCAATGCACCATTTGCTCCGTTGGTTTAAGCCTGTTCTGATGGTTTCAATCTTAAGGAAAATTGCTTTATTTTTCTATATAAGAAAAAATTCTGGCTATTGAGATGTGAGAAATGTGCTGAGGGTTTCTGAACAAAAGGTACACTTCCTGTGGCCATTGTTTTGAATAGGCATTTGAAGATGGCTGGTCATATCATCAACCTTATGCAGAGCTAGACTGCAGACAAGGCAAAATCCTGAGAGACAGCAAGGTGGGAAGATTAAATATCTAAAATCACCAGACTCCTATTCTGTCACATAACTTTTCTGAGCTCACATTTTTTGTTTATTGTTTGCTTTCTTCCTTGACAGGAGTTGAGTGTGGTGGTGGGATGTACTTGGTTTGAGCAGAAGACATGAGCACTGCATGAGCTCTCACTTATTTCTTATCACAGGTCTTCTCATTAATTTCAGCTAGTTTAATTCTTCCCCCGCCAAGAGGAGAGAAATCAGTTTTCTTAATTCATGTATAATCACTTTCCATCTTGCTGCCTCAGTATTTTTTGCCTTGTCTACAGGCTAGTTCTGCATAAGGATGAAGATATGACTAGCTGTCTTCAAATGCCCATTCAAAACAATCTCTGATATAACAAATTTCTAACTGCACAAATGAATAGTCCATGTATTAGATCTCTACATATGTGATTACTCACTATGTTTTCTTATTACTTACAGCCACTTAACCACTATTTCTCTAAACAAACTACGGCTTTATGCATTACTTAATCTGTTCTATGTAATTTCTGTTAGTTCTTATAAATTTTATCATCTCTATTTTTAATAAAATTCTTATTACATTTATTTATTTTTTATTTTATTTATTTATTTATTTATTTATCTTTTGTCCTTTTTTTTTGAGACCGGCCGCACCGCACTCAGCCAGTGAGCACACCAGCCATCCCTATATAGGATCTGAACCCGTGGCGGGAGCGCCACTGTGCTCCCAGTGCCTCACTGTCCCGAGTGCGCCACGGGCTCGGCCCTTATTACATTTATTTTACAGTAGGTGATTGAGAGTTTCAATACATCAGATATCGAAACGTATTTTTCAGACCATCACTCTCAATGGACTTACATTATTTAATTTCTTTTCTGTTTTTCACTTCAATATTTGCTCTTATTGATAATCATAGAAGCATTTACATATAAAAAATAATTTTCCAATTTCTGCCATTCTAGGTACATGGTTCTGTAGAGAATAATTATCTTTCAAAATCATAAAAGTGCCTCCAAAGATAGTTTTTACTATTTCCTTTGAAAGGACCTTTTGAAATATAATATTTTCATGATCACATATAATTTCCTGAAATCTTTTCACAAAGCACTAAAGGCTTGCTTTTATCTCACTTACTTTATTCAATTTTTCACATTTATATCACAGATTTTAGTTTTCTTTCAGCAACTTTAGTTTAAAACTTTAAATAGTTTTATAATTCTATGTAACTTACAAATTATTGATCAAGCTATTATAAGTAACGCATCATTTTCCACCATAATCCCCTGTGTTACTATTCTTCATACTTGCTGCAGTTATAAATATAAGAGGGGTCAGGTTGAGATAATTTCAATCACTTTGAGTATGAATGAAGAGTGGCCTCTGCAAGGTAGAGCTTTGGGTTTGGGTATGGCAATGAATCCAGTGGCCTGTTATTCAAAGGATTCCCACTGCAACGTGAACCACATGATGCTAAATACTGAGGATCTGTAAATAGGGCAGGCATAACTCCAGTAGACTTAGAAAAATGTCCAATCTTAGTTCTAGATCCAAGAAACTATCCACATTATTATTTAACGTGCTTTGTAGAGTCCTGCCAATGTAATAATATCGTATATAATAAGTGGCAAAACCATGAGGGAAAAGAAAAAAAAAGTGTCATTATTTGCAAATGATACAGCTATTATATTTGCTGAAATTGCATCTCAGCTGAGAGCCCTGAAAAAGTATCCTACACAAAATGAGTATGAGTATTTCCGAACATAAAAGAATACTGAAGGTGGAAAGTTCAGTACTGGTATGAATATCCATAGTATCATCAGGGAGTGAGGTTCCTTCTGGTTTTTGCTACATCTTTCTAAGGACATGATTGTTGTTCATGTTTTCAAGACAGCTACTGCACCTTAGTTATCATTATCTGCCCCGAGTAGGAAGGGTCAGAAGAAAAGGTTATAAAAAATTAAAAAATAAAAAAAGACATGGTTAAGTGAGTCTGTTCTGCTGTTTTTTCTGGGAAGACTTGTTCTGGAAAGTTCACCTAAGAACTCTAAGAATTCCACTTATATAGACTCTGATCCGTGAACATCTCTACCTTGCTAGTGAGTCTGAGAGACAGTTTTTAAAGCTGCATTAGTACATTAGATAAAATCAGGAATCTGTTAGTAAAACAGAGGAGGACTACCGAGTATGACAAAAGTAGCCCCTGCCTCAATTATATATTAGAACACCCAAGAGAATCAAATGAAAATTCTTGGTAATAATTAGAATGTGTAATGTTCATATTTAAGACAGATATACAAAATTCAAATGCATTCTTATATACCAGAAATTGTCATAATTTGTAATATGGAAATAATAACATGAACTACCAAAAACAAACCATAAGTACTTAGGAATTACTCTAAAAAGAAATGTGTGATGCTTATTTGAAGTTCTTCACACAACTCTACTGATAGAAGGTGAGATTTTAAGCGGAAACACATACCATATTCTTGGATGAAAAATAGAATGTTTTAAAAAAGTTAATTATTCCCAAATTAATTTATTGGTTTAATGTAAAACCAATGAAAAGCCAATATTTTTCTCCTCTTGGGTAACTTGATTCTCAAAATTATCTGGACAAATAATAAGGACAGGATATTAGGATGTTTTTAAAATTGTAAACTGGGTATATTTGCCTCACTAGATATAAAAACATGTTATAATAACAAAAAATGCAACTATGAAATAGCATAGTATTGAGTAAGGATTAGGAGCTGGATCAATAGAAAAGAACAAATAGTTACAAAACAAAAAAATATATATACAAGGTTATTTCAAAAAGTTTGTGGAAAGATTTACATTATCTTTCAATTCTATTTTTTCATGAACTTTTTGAAGTACCCTCGTACATTTATATTGTATACGTATAAGTCAGTATTTTCCAGAGAAACAGAACCAATAGGATATATATATGTATATATCTATTATATAATATATGTAGAGATATGATATAATATATAGATACTCAAATAATATAAAATAATAGAAGTACATATATGAAATATATTTCTATTAGATATGTATACTTACAATATTTATATTATACAATATCCACATGTCTAGAATGAAATTTATTATAAGAAATTGTTTTACATGATTATGGAGGCTGAGAAGTCTCATAATTTGCCATCTGCAAGGTGGAGACCCAGGAAAGCTGGTGATATACTTGGAAGTCCTGAGAGCCACAGAGCTGATGGTGTAGATTCCAGTCTAAGTCTGAATGCCTGAGGATCAGAAGGACTGAAGACAAGAGAAGGTCAGTGCTCCAGCTCAAATGGTGAGGCAGAGAGCAAATTCAACCTTCCTCCACCTGTTTGTTCAATTCAGGCCCTCAGTGAATTGATTGATGACTGCCCACATTGGGGAGGCCATTTTCTTTACTCAGTTCACCAATTATAATGCTAATCTATTCTGGAAACACCTTCACAGACACACCCAGAAATAATGTTATATCATATATACGCACATGCTCTGGCAGTCAACTTGACACATAAAATTAACCATCACAGTATGTATTATATACTTATTATATGATAGAGACATCACTACAAACTATTAGAAATGAATAAATTTTTCAACATTGTAAGGGGAAAATGGTCTCAAAAACAAATAACCAAGTTAGACCTTGCCTTACCCAAATCAATCAAATTGCAGATGGATTAAAGTATTAAAAGTAAAATACATAAACAAACAACAAACAAAGAACAAACTTCAGAAAACACTGGTATTTAGCTGATGTCAAATTTGGAAATTTGGAAGGGTTTTTTAAGCCTTAAAGCAGAAAATTATATCACAAGGAAAATACTAATAAATTTGCTAGATTAGAATTTTACAACTATCTCAATATCAAAATACCATAAAAAAATAAAAATACCATAGAAAACACTTGAATATTCAGAAACCTGTTTGAAATAAAAATGGCAAAGAAAGAGTCCATGGAGACATTGCTAAAGCCCAGTCACTAGAGTCACTAGGCAATAGATTATAAATTGCGGAAATCATTAACTGGGAAGTATTTTGTTAATAGTATAGTATAAACCCTGGAATTTGCAAAAAAACCCAAAACTTATAATTGGCAGGTTTCACACTGTCTTGATAGGTTTTCTCAAGATGAACACATCCATAACAATGCATAATTTCATCACAATGAGTTATATTAAATCATGACTTAAATTATAATGTCTGATAGATCAATTGAGTAGCATTTGTCCTGATGTACATATGAAACATATGGTATACAAACTTGTTTATCTATTTTATGACCTCTTGAGCTTGTTTACTATGTTCTTTTCAAAATTGTATTTCAGCTTAATACACTTTATTGCTTTGCTGCATCCAAGAGATTTCTACAGTTCTCATGTTTCTATTTACTCTTAAAGTGCCTATTGTACATATATTTTATTTCAACAACTATAAAATGTCTTCTGGCTACTTAGAAATCCTTATATTTTGGAAAAGAAAACTGCCATTAAGTTAAATTGAATATGCATGGATCTTTAAAAGGTCTGACCTCACTTAAACAAATGTTACCTTAACAGAGCAATCAATCTCAAGGAAGATCAATTATGACAAAAATCGCTAAGTCCAAAAGAGAAGTCTTGTTCTTTGGAAATGAACATGAAATAATTTCTTTGAACTCTGATAATATGTATACTGTTAAAAGAATAAAATGCCCTTTATCACAGAGGAGATACAGGAATATAGATGAGAGAATTGATTAAGTAATAATTAGTTTCTTGTTCTTTACTTCATTATTATTAATCATGGCATAAATAGACCTTATAGCACTGAGCTAGATTTTTTTCTAAATTCTGCATACCATTTTAAAGTAATAACTATCTTTATTTTCAGGAGAAATTTTAATAATGTTTTTACTGATTCAAACAAGTAATTGATCTGTGATTTATAGACTATCAGAGCTATGTAGTAATAAGTTTGGAATGGTTAAAAAGGAAACCTTCCCGAGTTTCTGTAGCTTGAAGACTGAGAAGGCAACTTTAATGGACTTGCACAGGAAATGTCATAATGTTTGGGCCAATGTGGATGAGTTTTTGCTTGGATCTTGCATTTGTTTGCTAGGACTGCCATAACAAAGTACTACAGAATGCATGGTGTAAACAACAGAAATTAATTTTTTCACAGTTCTGAAGCCTAATATGGTAATATTCTTACAATGTTCTGCAATTGAGGTGCCAGCAGGATTGATTTCTTCTAAGGCTCTCGTCCTAGCTTCTAGAGAGCCATTTTCTCTCTGTGTCTTCACACGGTTTCCTCTGTGTCTGTCTATGTTCTAATCTTGCTTCTTATACTTGTGTGACACCAGTCATATTGGATTACGGCCCACCCCAATGATGTCATTTAACATTAATTTCCTCTGGAAAGGCTCCATCTGCAAATATTGTCACATTCTGATGCACTGGGGGTTAGAACTTCAGTAATGAATTTTGGGAAGACACAATTCAGCCCCTAAAAGACCTCAAGAGAGAAGTTAATACCTGGCCATTCTCTTCAATTAGTGAAGCTGTAAGCCACCATTTTGGGTGATATATCAGAAAGAAGGAAACGGATATGAATAGCTTTACTAACTTAAGGTATGAGTGCTTTTATATTTACTTATTTGCCTATACACCAGTATGCCAAAATGGTTCCAGAAATCTAAGAATAAAATATCAGGTGGCAAGTGCCCTGTTATTACAAGATGAGGTATTAGACCCTTATGTTAGACATGCAAATGAAGAGGTCAAACTCAGTTTTGCAATCTTTAGCTCAATATCCTGTTCTCTCAAAAGCCAAGTTTGAGAATTAGATTTTTTAGGAGGGGCTTGCACTTGTTTTAAACAGGGTAAAGGAGATTATGCTTTACATCACTCCACGTCAACTGTAAGGGTCTTGATTTATGGTGCCTGTTGTTTGGGAGCATAGTGGACTGGTATTGGATAAATATCTGAACACCTTTTCCATTCACCCTCTTTTCTCAAAAAAATTTAGAAGCAAGAGGCTGGATGAGTGCTGCATTAGGAAAGTAACTGCCTTACCACTCCTGACTCAATAGATCGAGGTTCATATGTTTCTTTTTGAACAAATCTGGGCCATCTGCAAAAGAAAGAGCTAGCCTTGGATTGCCTTAGAGAATACTCAAGATCATAAGACATTTCTAGCAATGGGTGGGAATCCAGAGGACCATAACACCACTTCATGGGACAAAGAGTTAGCTTTAAATACCTACCCAATCCAAAATGTACCATAACCCTCATGACTTTACCAATTAAGTAAGACTTTCTGCCTAACATCATATCTAAGTTAGGGAAACATACTTAAAATGTAATTCAGAGTTCTGATTATTGCATATAATGGACATTTTCACTGTGTAAATGAGATTAGTTTCATAACTAAAAGTGAACAGAGGGCTTTTATTTTCTGAGAGTTACGAGATAAGTTTCGAGGCCTGTCTAAGATTTTACTCAGGGACAGAAAAGAACCAGACCTACAAGATGAATCTGAACGAACATTTAGGAGGGAAGAATAAATTGGTTTCAGAATTATATCCAGTGAGTCCCATTTGCTTAATTAATTCCCAAATCAGATTAAATTCTGCTCAAGTCTTTGGAATTATGGTAATATTCTTACAATGTTCCCCTCTTGCTCAGTTGTCCAAGAAATCTGAAGGGCTAACATTTCAAAAGGGTGATAAATAAGTCCACCTTCCATATTCCTGCAGATTTACCTTGTTGTGTTTCTGAGTTCTGTTACATATTTGTCACAGCTCCCACGTGTTGCCATGGTTGAGCACAGGGCCTTCGTCATCTGTAGTGCATGAGGACTGGCTGGACTCTAGTTCCCAGGAGAAGCCAGCATGATCCTTTGAAAGTGAAGGACTGCACTTCATTTATGCTCAGTCCCTTTAAAAGAACTTTTCAGTTAGACCACAACCTGCGCTCTTCTGCAATGTACTTCAAAAATTTTGTGGAAAGATTTGTGTTACCTTTTAATTACATTTTTCCACAGGCTTCCTGAAGTTCCCTCATAGACATCATCTTCACACACCCTGCCTCCTCTTTTGTGCTATTTACCAGAGAGTCCACCACGATGCCTATACTGCTGCCATTCATCCCACAAGATCAGACAGGTTTCCCTTGGCTGCCATTCAAGGCTGCCAGTACCTTTCAATCTTGTCTTCAGAGGCAGAGCCATGCCAGCCCTGCCTTACTGGTCCCCTTCCTGCCCACTGCTAGTTGATATTCAGGGAGCAAGGTGCAGGAGGAATGGCATGCTCTTGCAGCTCTCAGTAAGCCACTCTACCACATCAACTTTTAAAGAATTCACTCTTGATGACTGTCCTTTCAACAAATGGGCTTGCAAATATTTATAAGTTCCCTAAAATAATTCATATTCATCCTATTGCAACCTGTTTGTAACAGGACGTGATGCCCTGAAGCATTTGTAGAGAAATCCGTACTAGATCAAAATAGACAGAATATCAGAACATTGGAAGAATAGTCCTGTTTCCTTATTGAGAAACTGAGAATGGATTTGAGAATTTTCTAAATCTCTCTCTCTCACACACACACCTACATATATGCATATGATTTTAAATATATCATTTTAAGCATATGTATATTATTTTATTCTTTTAAATTGTTTTTCTTGTTGTATGGTTTTAATTCATCTAGTTTCAGTAAATTTTTTTATTATCCTCATAAAGCAAAAAGTTAAAAAAACCTTGATCTAAGTGTAATTTCTCTGACTATTAGAATCAAAATTTTGTACTGGGTAAGCAATATATGTGATAGAACAATGTCTTCGAGAGGTTTAATTCCACGTAGTGTCAACATAATAGACAGATATATCCCATGGTTATATTTGTATATTTTATGCTGGAGAGCTTAATCACGACTGGCAGATGAGTTTTTCACCTGAAGCAAACTAGACAGCTATCTAAATTTGCATGTCATTTGATGAATATTAAGTACTTTGGAAGGATGAGATAAATCTGCACTAAGGCCTAATGTATCTGGATTGCACACATAAAAATATTCATCATTGATAAAATTGATTTGAGATAGAACCAATACCAGTACATAAAATACTGTGATAAGTAACATCTTTAAGCAATGATTAGTTCCTTTGATATTTGCTGTATTATAAACTCAGCATGAAAGTAAAGAAAACAGTAGCCAATTAAGCAAAGAAAAGTGTAAGTGTTTTAGAAAGTAACTATTGGGGTTGGATACCTGAACTGCCCTTGAATACTATTGTATATAACAGGATTTTTTTAAAATTTATTAGCCTTTAAAAAGGAAACAAAATATTAAGTTTAGAAAGGGAAAAACATTATATAGTGTTTTGTTCTCCATATTAACATATTTTCCAGGAACAAAATTAAAATCAAAATAATAAAACATGTTTGCAAAATCGCAGTTCCTTACATTTTAGACACTGAGTTAGAGAAAATGATAAAAACATTAGAAGGCAACATCTAAAAATGGAAGTAGGCAAACAAAACAATATTTTTAAAATATTGCATCCCACTATCACATCTTTTTTCTTTGTTGAAAAATTTTTGTGCCCTGAGAAGCTCTTTTAAAATTCATCACATTATGTTTGTGATGGCAGCAGTTCAACAACAGCCGTGTGATCACATTTTGACAGACTTCAGTAGCACACAGATAGCATTAACTCAAGACCCTTGGTCTATGGCAGCAGACTATGATGTAGCAGACAACACTAATCAATCAGAATTGGAGTTCCCTTTATTCTGACAAGGCTTCCTAATATAAGCCATCAAAGGTAGTTTAAAACTTGTTAGTCCTTCTGCCCTGTTTTTAATAGAACAGGTACGTACCTCAGCTGCCTTCATTTTATTTATTGAAAAACTGACAAAGCATTACAAAATGCATCTGCCTTAAATATTTGAGGCTGACTATAAAACATCAAGTTGTGGGGTAATAAATGCATCAGTGATGATGTACTGTGGAAAGAAATATGCATAAAACTGTCAAAAGGACAAAAAACCCCCCCCACAAAACCAACTCCCCCCCCCCCCCCCCCCAAAAAAAA
>NW_007729085.1:13827-23988 GCF_000696425.1 Galeopterus variegatus
ATTTCCATAAGTTAAAAAAAAAAAAAAAAAATGGTAGAAACAGGACTGGATTTAGGAATCAAGAAGCATGACGTTCCTTCCTTAGGAGCTAATATCTGGGTAATGTGGGCAAGTTGCTAAATCTCCCCAGGCTTCACATTACACATTTAGAAAATGAGGAGGCAGACTGGATGATTTCCAGTATTTTTTTCCTAAACTAAAATCTGATGATTTATTCGTAACTTAAAATCGTTAGAAGACAAGAAAATTCAAATTCTTGCCTAACAAGCTTTAGATGAGAATAAAGTTATTTTCCTTTTTAACTTATGGAAATTGTAATTGAAATACAAATGGCCACGGCGCTCGCTCTCTCATTCTGTGTGTGTGCGTGTGTATTGCAGCTTATTTTTCTGACTGCTGGCTAATATTTATTTGTCAAGATCAACTTCTACAAATAAAATAGTCAATGTCATCAAATTTACCATTAGTTATTTACCAAGTACTCATTTGGCCATGGAGCAAATGAGCATGGAATTCATAAATTCTCTCCATATATGTAGTGGCTCTTAAAAGAAGCTCTGTAAATATTTATTGAGCTTCTACTATGTGCAAGAAGCTGTTCTAGATATTAATAATATAATGGTAAAAAAGACAAATGAAGTATTTTTTCAAACTGATCTTACATTCTAGTGGGGGATGATAAAAAAATAGATTAGTAAATTGGTAAACAGATAAAGGAATAAGATTATTTCACGTAGTGGTAAATTTTATAAAGAAAGTAAAATGAACTAGGGAAAATTCTGAAGATAAAATATACTATCATACACTTACCCGGTGGTAAAATTTACCATAAATTGCCTAGGTGATGAAATATGTAACATACATGAAAGAGGCCTGTGTTACTGAGATGGGATGAGTTTTGAGGTGATACTAACACTTCATTTTTTATTATTTAGATTTTTTCTTTATTAGATACTTTTTCATTTAGAGATATATTACCTGGTTTTAAGTGAGAGAGAGAGAAAAGAGGGTGGGGAGAGAAAAAGAGAGAGATTGATTGCAGGAGAATACTGTGAGAATTATTGAAGTTTTAAAAAATATGAGTCCATGGAGAGGGAAGACTACTGGTTAAGTGACAGGCTAGATGTAGTCCCCTAAAGGCCACTAAAGAGTCCTTATTTTTCTCTGTGACAATTGCTGAAACAAAGAGAACCATAGGCTGTTTGCAATTTCTTATTTCATTGTCTGAGCAAGAATGAGCTATTCCAGGCAACCGGTCCCTGTAAACTCCACCTGTTCTATGTTAGCTTCTGAAATATCTAGCTGCACTTGTAAAACTGGGGGCTCAGTAATTTACAGCTATCTTAAAAGTGTGAGCAGTTGTAAAGTGTAAGGTTTATGAGTTGCCTAAGCAGGTGCAACTCTGGGCTAGGTATTCTCCTGAGTGTACCATTAGTTTGAAGAATAATCAGCAGCTTCTATAATAACATAGTGGAAAGATAATTACCAGTGGTCAGAACTTGGAATGGAATCCCAATTCCAAATAGTTATGAAACTACTACTATTAAAAATGATGATCATGATACTACTAGCTAATATTAATTGGGTTTTAGGCAAATGCAAAATGCTTTACATATGTTATTTCAATTAAATTGTAACTACCAATAGAAGTAAATATTGTTATTAGTATGAAAAGATGGAATAATTTGCTCACCTGGAGAGTTATCATTGAAAGTTATTTTTTTAAGTTTTATTTTTATTTTTGATTGACACATAATAATTGCACATATTTATGGAATACATGTATAGTAAGGTAGTTTTTTGACTTAAATTCTCCTGTTCCTAGCCACTGTGTGTGACAATGGCATGTCCTTTAGTTTTTTGTTTTAGAGTCATAAATTCAGTTTCCTCTGGTCAAATAGGAATAATCATACTTCCCTCTTCCCACATATATGAATATAATACACATACTCATATATTCATACAGACATCTCTATCTCTATCTTCATCTAATCATATAGCAATTTAACAAATGATAGGTTCCTAATAAACAGTAGCTCACGTTATCTTTGCTTATACAACTGGCCTACGCTGACTGAAACCAGAGTGGAAAGCAAGATGTTCGAGGCATCAGTGACAGATACTTTTGCTTTATTTCGGACAAACTCAAAAAATTTACTTAAGTAAAAGTCAGGTCTAATCTTTTATGGTTCCTCATTTTAATGACTAGACTATAAAAATGTCATTACCAACCATGTATGGTAAAATATTCATAATATTTTATTCATACTGATAACAATGCAAAACAGTTATCATTTCCTTTTTACAGGTAAGGAAATTGAAGGTTAAAGAGGTTTGATGATTTCTTCGAAGTCCTACAGATAGTAACAGTACAGATGTGTTTGTCTAACTACAAAGCTCATATTTTTTTCTGAATCAGACCTCTGTAGCAGACAGACCCTGGGGTGGCCACATGACTCTTGATGTTCACTCCCCATGACTGGCTTCTAGCTAATAGAACATGGGTAATGGATTTTGCAGGTGTAATTAAGGTCCTAAATCGAGAAAAAATTATCTTGGGTGGACCTGACATAATCATACGAAAACCATTAAAATCAGGATGGGGCTCTCCCTGAGTCAAAAGCAGCAGTCACGTTGGAGAAGCCTAAATGGCAAGAAGTATGGGCAGCCTGTAGGACCTGAGAGTGGCTCTAACCAAGAGTCAGAAAAATGCCAAGACCCTTAGTCTTATAGCTGCAAGGAATTTAATTCTGCCAACAGTTTAAAAGAAGTTGAGAGTAGATTCCCTCTTCCTTCATTTCCCATGGGCATAAAAAAAAGTAGGCTCTACCCTTGACAAGCCCCCAGATGAAAATGCAGCCCAGTTGATACCTACATGAGACCCTGAGTAAAAGACCCAGATTCCTGATTCACATAAATTGTGAGATAATAAAGGTGTGTTGTTTCAAGTTGCTAAGTTTGTAGCAATACAGCAATATAAAACCAATATCTCAAAAATAGTCATTCAACTAATTAAGCTAATATTTGTGGAGTATTTTCTGTGTGCAAGATACCATGCTGATGGCCATATAAAGCACAAATATTCATATCTTCTAGAATTCCTGACCTCCAGAAAATATCTTCAACAGTGGGATTATTGGCATCCTGGTGCCCTTTGCTTGTTCTAGGACAATCTATCAGCCTTTACTAGGAATCCCCTTTTATTTCCTGTATTCTAGCATAAATTAAGCAAAAAAATTTTTTCAAATAAAAAAATATTGGTTTATATGTGAGTTCTTTTCCAGATCATATGAAAACATGATATCCAAAGATACCCAAATTAGATAGATATTTTTATTATAACTTCAAGTTTGGTTGTATTTGAAGGTTATAGCTTCTAGACTGAAGAATTTCTTAAATTCACTTTAATTTAAAAAATATGTCATTATTTATTATTGTGATTTAAAAAGTTCCCATTGACCCTGAATTTGAACAACATGGTTCCTAAATTGAAGAAATAAAAAGAGATGATATAAATTCAAGACTAATTTACATGAAGTTATAATCAGAAGGAATATTCTTTGGAATCTAATCATGAAAATCTTGGGGAAAAATATACATATTATTTTTTTCTTTCTTTCTTTCTTTTAAAAAAAGATGACTGGTAAGGGGATCTTAATCCTTGACTTGGTGTTGTCAACACCACGCTCTCCCAAGTGAGCCACAGGCCAGCCCTGGGAAAAATATTTCTAAATTCAAATCAATGGCATAGAATATTAAATAGATATGTTCTTATCATGTTCTAAATTTGTGCTTCTTAACTGCTACAGTTCTTTCAATATTGACTTTCATTAAAATTTGTTTGCAAGCTATAAAAATCAATTCAGCCATATAGGTCATTCTTATGTAGTGGAGCATATTAATTCAAGTTCTGGAGAGAATCTTAAATGCCTATATTGAAGGGATTTTTGTTCTTGGGCTTTCAAACAAGAACTACAGACAGCATCTCCTTATACTTTGTTAACCTTAAAATAAATAGTTCTCGTAGGATATGCCCCGTGTTTTTGGTCTTTTCCGAAATCCAAATACTACCTAGACAGTATTAAGCATGAATATGTTCAAACCGTTTACAAATTAAGTAAGCGACATCAAATGTAGAAAAGAGGCAGATTATCGTGTTACGGATAAGAGGTGAAAATTCCAAAGTGAAATTATACAATTGTGAATACATTAAATACAATATCTCAAAATAATTGAGACTAAGATTAATTATAGTAAACAGACTGATAAATTTAACGTTTTCCCTCTTTTAAAGTACCTTATGTATTCTTAAAAAAAAAAAAAACAGACAAAAAACGAGTAATCAAAAAAACAGCTTTCAGGGAATAACTCACGTTAGGAAAAATATGCTTTCTTTAATCTTAACTTCTCTGAGAAAAATTTTTCCCCATCTTTATTTGCATTAAAATTGCATAGCAACAGAAGAGAAAAACAATTTTTACTCTAAAAAACAAAGAAAACTGGTAAAAAGCTTTGAGATATCAACATGTAATTTTGTTCTATCTAGCCAATCTTAAAGCAGGAAAGAACTAGTCTTATCAATATGATCTACTTTTTTTTTTTTTTTTTTCCTGAGTCTGTCGCTCCTACTGGAAGTACCTGCTGGGCTTGATTTCTTCCATTAATGGAATCTCCTCAGGAAGAGTGTAATTTTCCAAATAACAGTCTTGGAGGGCTTTTTGACTCAACAACCCCAAGCTTAAAAATCTCAGGTTTGCAGTTGTTGTGTACAAGCACGTACACTCGAGAGATCTCATTTCCAATCAGCTCTCCTACTAGCGGTGTCTGTAGTCCCTGTTAAGGTACCAAACAGTATGAAATAAAGGTAAATAAGGGGAAACTGAAGTAAACATCCTTTCCCTTTCAGTTTATGTGCACTTGGAAGAGCCTTCTTTCTATTTCTGAACACACCAGAAATATGATAATTTGGTTGCTACCTGCATTTCATCATCTTAAGTATTTTTTATTCATTGCTTCCTTTAACTTTCTTTATCATTGTGTAAGTTTCTTCATAAGTCTGTGTTTTGTTAGTTAAATCAATAAAGCCCTTTATTTGAAAAAAGAATTGCATTACAGTGTTAATAATGAATGGTTATTGTAAGAAAGGGCTCAGAGAAAATAATTAAGAGGTGGAAATCTCTTAAGAAACTTTTGCAAACCAATGGTAGGTGTAATCTATTTATGCAAATGATGGGCTTACATTGTATAGCACCTTTCATCCAGATAGATTACTAGACACTTAACAAATGTGACCATTATGCTCATGAATACATAGTGTATTCTTTTCTTTCTCTGAAGTTGGTTTCATGATGAAATGTTACACCTGCTTAATAAACTTTGGTATATATTATTTAGGCAAGAGATATAAAAGAATAAATGATCCATTTGAGACAATTAAATTACATCACAGTGGTTCATTAGAGAGCACATCTCCAAAACTTTGAGATCTGTGGAGACCATAATTAGGTCTAGTGGACAAAAATAACTGCTTTTCCTTGGGTTGCATCTCCTCTATTGCAACCATTAATTGACAAATTTACCCACACCACTACCTCACCTTTTCTTTGCCTCATGCAAAATTCTCTTGTTCAGCCTTTTTCAATCAGAAATATGAGAACTTCCATTCCATATGGGTATTGAAAAATTCCTCTCATCAAACTGCAATTGTTTCTACTTATATTTTGGGTACTTGTTCCTATATTGTACAAAATGCAGGTTTTCTAAGATCCTCTATCCTCCCTATTAGTGGTAGCACCCTAAGTTTTCACTCACTTCCTTTAGTGAAATCATGAATTTCTTTACATGTGTCAAATATAGAAATTTACATAGTGGTTCTGTATTCAAACCAAGGTGAGTTTGCAAGGTGTGTTGCTGTGTGGACATAGATTGGTTGCAAATGGGACTGGGAAAATAAACTGAAAATAGGTTGGTAGATTTGTGTTATTCAGAGGAGGATAAATTGTTTAGGACAGTGGAAGAAAACATTAAGAAATAAGTGGTACCTATTTGAAAAGAATATTAAGACAAGAGAAGTTATGGAAATGTGCTCTGGAATAACCGGTAAATGAAGCATGGAATTTAGCTGTATTCTCAAAATTTGAACCTAGTCTCTGAGGACTGACCATGTTCTAGGCCCTGTGGATACAAAAAATTAACTAGGTGTGGATTTTGCTTATCAAAAATATGTGTATTTTAGTACTTAAAGAAAAAAATTACTCATTACACTTGTTTAAGATAATGAGACAGACTTTATTTGACAGGGACTATGGGGATAGTTATAGGAATGACTGCAATGGGGTCTTTCAGTAGGGTAGAGAGACTGGACCCATCCAACTCCAACTCCAACAAGAATGAATGGGGATTTATAACCAAGAAGCAGGATGGGGGTGAGTGGATGGAAAATTACTATGAGGAAATATCAAGGATAAGGGCTTTCTGGCTAAACTGACTTGATGGGATTGTTACTGAAGTCAGGCGAGCGAGCAGGTGATGAGGGTGATCAGAGTCCAAGGGACTTCGCAGGATTCTTGCTCAAACTGGATTCCACAAGGACAGAGAGGGAAGCTGGGAGCTAGGCCTAGTCAAGCAGAGGACTCAGAGGAGCCCCACTAAATCATAAAGAAAAAGAAGAAAAGTCTTTATGGTTTATGGTCTCACAGAAGAAAAACCTATCACTGAGGATTAGGCAAGGAGAGGTAAGTAGTATTATCATTTTTAAGGCTTATTTATAGTTTGTGACTTTAAATACATTTTGAAAGTAAGTCAGAAATAACTTTAATTCTATACTTTGAACCTGCTATAAAACAGAGTAATAAACAAAATTCTCTAAGGGCAGGTAGATGCCGGTTTTATATCTTTCTGACTTAAAAAATTATTGGCTCTTAAAGCATGGCATTGGATATATCTCCTTACCAGAGTGGTTGAAAGGGGTGATTTATTGATAACTTGAAATTACAAAGGCCTTCACAAATTAAGTTAATTCTCTCTTGCGATAGCCTTTCTAGGTAGAAAAATATTGTCTTCCTATAAATGGCAGTTAAAATTGAGATGTAGTTTAAATAAATAAGTTAACTTAGAGAAAAATCAGGATTATTAACTTTAGATTAGGCTTGTGGCTGATATTAAAAATTCTTCTTTCCTGTTAACAGTAACATTCTTAAGAGTTATGGTTTTCTCAGGGCACATACCTTTTGTATCATCATCATTGCCAACAGCATTATTATCATTAACATTTTCATTGTTATTGCAACTCTGGTCAAATCAGTATTTCATACTGAAATATTTCTAATAACACTCTCCAGATACTGACAGTAGGTAATAGACAGGCCATTTGGACATAGTTGAACTTCAGGCTTTCTCTCTCCTGGTCTGTATGTGAGAACACATAGAAATAAGAGGACAGTGGAAGGCAAAAGGACAAGTGCTCCTCTTGAGATTTTTTCTAGAATTTTAGCTAGGGAAGTAGTAAGTAAAACAGCTCCTTGTTGATCTCTGCCCTTTCTTTTCTTTTTTATTTTTCTTAGCTCTAATTATGGATTTAAAAAAATATGTTTTCTGCATAAACTATCTTAGGATGTGTCATGAGTTACAAGCCCTGTGTAATGCTTATAGTCCTTTTAGGTAAAATCTGGTACAAGAGGGTGCTTGTTAACCAAACTTGGGTTAAGCTTCTCTCCTTCCCTCAGGACCCTGCACACTGACATAAGCTCAGCCTGAAGAAGCAAACAACCCCCTTCTAACAGCCTCTACTGAGAACAGGCTGGCCTCAGGATAAAACATTTTCTGATCTACTGTCTTCTTTTATCCTATTTTCCCACCCATTTTAGCATTACTTACTCTTCCATATAAAAGAAAAGCCCTTTTCTGTCTAACCTTTGAGAAGTTGGCAGATCTCATGGTCAGAGCTTTTTCCTTACTGCAGTAGTTCTTCCTCTGCCCCCTCAGTACAGCTGTCCCTTTCTCACTCTTGCCTACTCCTGACATCACCTTTTCTAATAAACTCTTTCTTTATCAATGTTCAGACTTGTTATTATTTGACATATGTAGAAATTTGTAAATTAGTGATAACATTAGATTCAACTAATGCCTTAAATATGGTAGATTAAATTATGGTAACTAATATCTATACTAAATTATTACCAAAAAAATAACACAAGGGCGGCTGGTTAGCCCAGTTGGTTAGAGCTGACAACATGCTGATAACATGAAGGTCCAGGGTTCAATCCCTGTATTAATACATATATTACTGTGTCAATAATTAATTTATTATCTTTCAGCTCCAAATCTACCCTTGTTTACCTTGCTTTGTAATATTGGAGCTGGGCTCTGTAAACTCCTTTGCCAGCTGGCAGAATGTTAAGCATCATCAATACTAGGGCACTAAAAGTGATCCTGCAAAGTGATAGTTGTAGGAAGACACTACCCTTCCAGGTTCAAGTCCTCCACATGAATTATTCAGTCTGTGTCTCCAGAGGCCTGTTCAGACAAGCTCTGGCTGTGCCCCCAGGCTATGTTCTCCCCACCAACAGCTGTTCTGAAGGCTCCAGCCTGCCCACATGTCAACAGCTGGTTGCTTCTACAAACTATTGTCAGCCAAGCTGTGTGACAAGTTTCTTCACAGGCAGGCTGTGTGTCCCTTTGGTAGCTATGCTTTCTTTGCAGAAGTCTGAATCTTAGCATTGCTGGGGTGGGGGTGGGGGTGGACTCTCCTAGTTCTTACAGTCATTCCTCTGTATCCACAGGGGACTGGCTCCAGGACAATCTCTCCACTCCATCCTTATACCAAAATCGGTGGATGCTCTAGTCCCTTATATGAATTGGTTATTAAATTTGTCCTCTGTATCTGCAGATTCACAAATATGGAGCCAACTGTGTAGTTCCTTCATCATTTCTCTCCCTCAGCCTAAAGGTAGTAGCTGCCCACCTGCCCCTTGTACTACTGGAAACCTTAAAGTCAACTTTCTACTGGTTAACAATGCTTTGTATTGAAATTTGTCTTTTCAAATAACCAGTAAAGTTCTGTCTCCTAACTTTCAAAACTGACATGAGTGAAGAATAACATTTTTACAAAGGTTCTTGTCCTCAATTTTCAATATTTGTGTACTCAAGTCTTAACCTTTTCTCAGTAAAACATACTCACTTAATTAATCAGTTAATAAATTATTTAGTCTAGAAATCTGGGGGTCATCCTTGACAGTTCTATCTTTCTTCTCCCCTAAATTCAGTTCACTATCAAGTTCTATAAATTCTGCTTCCAAATGTGTCCCAAATCTGTGTACTTCTTCTAGTCTCTACTCTAGTCTATCATCCTACATTACCCACAGACTCTTTTATGGTTCCCCTTCTGGCACTGTTTCTCAGTCATCTTAGACCATGGGTGGACTGATCTTTTAAAATACAAATTGCATCATGTTACTTACCTGATTAAAATATTTGAATGGGAATCAGAACAGATCTGGCTCACAGGAGAAGATGGCGACGGGTCTGGAGCGGCCGGGCAAGGAGACAGCGCGATCCTGAGAAGTGTGCGCTGTGATACCAGAATACTAATTACATTTCCAAGAGCAACAAAAAACAAATAATTCTTTCAACAACGATCCTACAATGACAAACAAGCAACAACAGGTTCGAGGTTTTAGGGCCGACACAAAAGAAGACTCCTGAGAGCACCCAAGCCCTGCTGCGGGAACAAGCTAGCAGCCCAGACAACAAAGGCCAAGAAAGCCAGCAGAAATGGCACAAAAACAGAGTGAAAGGCGCCGGACCGGCCCAACTCTGCGAGTTCTGTGAGTCACCCCCAACCCAGCCCCACTTGTGGGGCGAAGCCCGACTGCTCCCCGCCCGCCCGCCTGGCTCCCACCTACCACACCAGGCTAGGCGCCCACAACAGACGGCCGGGTTAGTGAGGGCAGGCCGGCCATCTCTGCTTGGCGCGGCTCCACACTGAGACATGCCATTTGCTTACCTCGACGCAGGGCACCCCGGGGCCTGTGGACTGGCCTACAATCCCAATCTCCCCGCGGATCTCAGACAGGGCTGGTAGCGTGGGGAGACCCCGGCCAGCGTCGGGAGGGCAGGGAAGAGGAGCCCGCCCAGATCGTCTCTCCGCCACACCCTGGGCGT
>NW_007729085.1:29406-58945 GCF_000696425.1 Galeopterus variegatus
ACACACACACACACATACACACACACACACTCTCACACACACACACACAAAAACAAACAAATAGCAACAACAACAACATCAACAACAACAACAAAAAAAAAAAAACCGGGGGGGGGGGGAGAGGAAGATTTAACAACCACAACTTTTTTTTTGAAGTTCTTACAACAAGAAAATGGAGGGGACACATCTGGGTGGGAGGGGGGAGAGGGAGGAGGGAGGGAGGTTTCGGTGATGGGACACAATAACTACCTACATTGTATATTGTCAAAATAAAAATAAAAAAAAATATTTGAATGGTTTATCATTGCACTTCAGAAAATTTAAATCCACTAGTATAGACTACAGGCTACTATCATGATCTGGCTATTGACTACCTCTTCCCTTGTTTTACATTTACACTGCCCTGCCCTTTCTCTCTCTCTCTTTTTTATGTACGAAATACCTTTATTAATTTCAGGGCAAATCATAGCGTTTTCTTTCTCAGGCATTAAAATGCCATTGAAATTCACCAATGCGTTTCTGTAAATACACATAACTCAAGCTAAGTGACAATAGTGGACAGCTCAGTCATATGCTGACAATGACTATATGATGACTGCTGGCTGGCTTTCAGAGATAGTGAAACATCATTGATCATAGGATACCATACATTGATAAAGTATAATAAAATGTGAAAAAAATTGGAGTTTGAAACAGATGAAATACTATACATAATTGTTAGTGTGTTTGTGTTGTTTGTATAATGTCTGCCTCTTGAGTTTGCTGAAAGCTGCGTGGCTTTTGTGGATCAGTTGAGTCCCAGCACCTACTGCACTTTTGGGCATTTAGAGTGTGTTCAATAAATATCAGTTGGATAAATAAATAAGTTCAGTGTTTCTTGGTACTTAATGATAAGCTTCAAGATAATTTTTTTTCACAGGGAGGGAAAATGATGGCTGTTTTTATCCATTATGACTATCCATGCCTCTGTGTCTGACCTTGAATAACAGAGGTAATCAAAGGAGGTACTTTTGAGCCAAGGATTAGAGAACCAAGAAAAGAGAGTCATTTAGTTTCAAAAGAGATATTTTGCCTCAAAGTGAGCAGTATACAGACTTTGTATATACTGGTTTTAGGAGACATTCTTGTCCCTGTATTTTCTCAACAAAGCCTGTAGGCTGTGACTTTAAACAACAAAAATAAGCTATGTGTTGCATGGGGTGCAAGCACGAGGGTTTACCCTTGCAGCTTTAATGCTGAGCAATAGTTGGCATACTCAATCAATAACCAGAATCATTGTTCCATTTTATCTTTTTATTAGTTGTATTCAGGACTGATGGAGTTTGGATGTGCCGTCCCCTCCAAAACTCATGTGGAAATTTGATCCCCAATGTGGCAGTGTTGGAAACTGCTTGAGTCATGGGGGTCGATCCCTCATGAATGGATTAATGCTCTCCCTGGGGAAGGGGGGATTAATGAGTGAGTTCTTGCTCTATTAGTTCCCTGCTTAAAAAGACGCTGGCACCTTCTCTCTCTCTCTCTCTTGCTTCCTCTCACCATGTGATCTGCTTTTACCCGCCCACTGCCTGCCACTTTTCACCATGAGTAGAAGCATCCTGAGGCCCACGCCAGATGCAGCTGTCCCAGAATCGTAAGCCAAATAAACCTCTTTATTATGAATTACCCAGTCTCAGGATTTTCTGTTATAGCAACACAAAACAGACTAAAACAAGGACCAAAGAAAAACATCATGGATAATTTACTGTGCTTATGTGGCCTGCCCAATAGTTTCAAGGGCAACTCCCACTTCTCTTCTAACACATGGTGTCTAATCATATCTGATTTGTTAGTTCTATAAGCCCTGACTGTGGATGTTGACATCAGGATCAGTCAGCCTATTCAACCACAGAGAAGAGGTAAATATTTATTGATGAGTAGATAAATAGGAAAGAGGAGGGGCTGCATTTCCATGGAAATATTGCTTTCATTTGGTTGGTAGTTGAGGAAGCTTCTGAATGAGATTGCCACACATCCCAAGGTCAAAGTTGGTAAAGAAAGGTTGTACGTGGGTGCTTTTTTGTAAGAAATCTGTTGTTACTGAAACAGTATAAGAACTTGGGACATCAGAGGAATTTCAGCATGTTAGATGAATGAAGCTCAGGAAATGATTTTAGTTCTGAAAATAACAACAAGCACACTGTGGAAGTATCAAGGAGTATAGGAGGAACACACTGAAAAGGAGGCAAAGTCACTGAAGTCAAACTGGATCTATATGACTTCTCGAAATACAGATTTATTTATTCAACTAAAAAAATACTTCCCTAGGCACTTGCAATATCTCACAGAGGGAAAAAAAAAAGTAAGACAGAAATTCCTGCTCTTTGTAGAGCTCATGGTCCAGCAGATATACTCAGAAGTTACTATTTTTAAAATTAATCAGGGCAGTGATGTGTGAGTTTTTACTAGGCTGACTTGGGTCACAATTTCTGTTAGAATATTAACAGAAAAGAAGAGGTATGACCTGATGGAGTGAATTGGAGTGATGTCCCTGAGAAAGCCTGGGTGTAAGTAAATATTGAGAGGTGTCCTGTCAAGCTTCAGATACAGCGTCAACAATAAAAGCACTTGGGCCAATCATTCATTGAGGAATGGGACATATTAAAGTGGTTTAAGAAAATCAACTAGATTTTAAAATAGCCTGAGAAAATAATCTTGACATGTCTTATCAGTTTTAGATTAGTTGCAATATGTCCTTAGATGGCATAGTCAGGAAATATATAATTAGAGCTCTGAGGGAAGGCAAAGGGAAACCAGGCAGGACATTAAGTGATGCAGTCTAATCCTAGGTTAGTTGAACATTTAATACTAACAATGATTAAAGCAAATAAAACAAAACCTAATATCTCCACCCAAAAGCAGAGAGAATAAAAGAAAGAAAGTATACTTGGGAGGGAGGCAAAGGGACAACTTAAGGAAATTAAAATGTTAAAAACTCTTCTAAGCCCGAGTTTAAAGACATAGGGAAACAATAGTGCCAAATGGAATGCTAAGGGGATAAATATCCCATGAAAGAAGAAAAAAGAATTGTCGAAACAAATTTAGCTGTTGTTGAAGAAGTAGAAGTTACTCAAGATATGGAAAGTGGAGAAGTTGTTAAAAGGACATTTTTAGTGTGCATTTATGATTCTCTGGAATTTCAGGGAACATGTTTCAGAAGAATCAGATGTAATTTTGATTCAAGATTCAGCCTAAGATAATTTTCCAGCTGAAGGAAAAAAAAATTGTGTGTAAGGAAAGACTTTTCTTTAGTAGGCAAGTTAAACAGAGCTAAGCAGTTTGCAGAGCAAGAAGTGATAGTAAGTGGGTGAAAATGCCAGATGAGGAAACAGGGAATCTCAGGTAGGACCTGGGGACTATTGGCATCACCATTGCAGACTTGTACATTTTACATGAAATGTAAATGTCATCACAAACATCACTCTCTAGGAAAGAATAGATTGCTCCTATCACACCTTCCTTCCCCAATCCTGAGATTTGGTAAACATGGCAACATAATTAACCACTCATCCTATCAATTGACATTAAACTCACAGGTTGTGAACTTCGTCAGTTTGCACAGGCTAATTGGCACTCTCTTGTCGTGAAACCAAGATTGTTTTTCTTTATTATCATTATCTCTTGGGGGTCTAAACCTATCTTCAGATAACAAGAATTTTTGGCAAAATTAGTACGGACAATGGATAACACTAAAAAAATGTAATATTGTTTATAGACATATGGAAATCTCTTACGTTTTCTAAATTTCATAGATATAGCACTGGTATTGCAGTGACAATACATGTTGTAGCAATTGTTAAAGGTTTTTAAAATGAAATACCAAAAGCAATAATAATTTTATTGATCATTATTAGTATTTGCCAGGCACTGCTATATGAATGTCTTCATTTATAATTTAAAATATGAATAAATTCAGAGCTCATTTAATTCAACTTTAAAGCCTGCAAGATCTTTGCTCATTCCAGGGAAAACCAGTCAAGAGAATAATTACCTGGGATTCCAGGAGACCCCTCTGGCTGAGAGGGAGCAGAGTAAGAAATTGAGTGTTATAATTGTGGACTTTCTTGAGATTTTAATAATTTTGGAGTAAAATTAAATTTTGGATTTTAGTTTTTCCTGGATTTTTATAAAGGGAAGAAGAATTAATAACACTTAAATATTGAACATTAAAATATTTGTGTTCTTTGAGGTGCATTTCTTCCATCATTCAACTGATTACCAAATTTCTAGTAAGCTGTATCAGTCCTTGTGACAAGATATAAAGTTTAGGATGAGAATTATTCTAGGAAGCAATTTTATTTTATTTTACCTTAATTTCTTGTGATGTAGTATAGACTTGGAATTAATTTTATGTAATATTTTAACTTGATCTAATATTTTCTTGAGGCAAAAGGGAAGCCCACATCCAGTGGTCCCAGGATGATACTCAAGAAAGCTGTATTTGGTATAGGGCAATTGAGCTCATATTAGGAAGTGGGAGTGGGACTAGCCTGAGAGAATGATGGTCTTCTCCACCCAGGGGCATAGCATTTAATTATTAAGGGTTAATTGTTAAGACACATAGGTTAGCAGGATAAAATCTGGGGAGTGATAGAGTGCAACTTATTTCTCTATAAATCTATTTCCCTGAGAAATCATTTATTCTAGTCCCCAGGAGAGAATAGTATTGTGAAGTTAACTTTTGTTTTTATTCCAACATCCCAACTCTTTCCTGTGCTAATTGACTAAAGTAATTTAAGAGAAAACAAATTGATCAACAGCATAATTATCACTGAGAAATGAGTCTCAGTTAATGATGCTCTGAGCATTGGCAATTTTGGTACATCATGTGGCAGTTTTGATAAATTTTATGGATCTTTACTTATTTTAATTTATTTTTAGATTTTCCTCAATTTTATATTTTATGTTTTTTCTAACCTATTGTACATTCACATCACTACTTGTAACATAAAATCTTGGGCCAATTTTAATATCCAATAGTAGGACATTAGTTAGAAAACCCCAAAATATGTAACTCTAGTATACGGGTTGGAACGACTTCCACCTTCAGCAGTAGTGTGTTGGTTGGAACACTTTGAAGGTTTTACAATTGATGAAATACTTAAGAAAAATATGATAGTTAACCAAAAATGAATAGAACTTACTTAAGCACAGAATAGGATTTGAAAATATAAACATCAAGATTTTACCAGGGATAGTATCTGGATGCATGTATTTTTACTTATTTTTATCCTAATTATTCTGTAACAAATATTACATATATGGTAAGAAAAACAAACAATTTAAAAACAAAATATACCATAAAAGGAAAAAATTGAGTTTGGGGGATCTGGGTGATTTATACTTAAAATGATAATTCATTATGAATCAATTATTTCTGTTCTGCTCGTTTGGCTATATTTTAATTTTATGCTTAGGTATGAAAACATTTAGTTTGTTCCAGTTAATTCCCTCTTGATGGGCATTTAATTTTACTCACCAATTAAACCCATACTATCACATACTGAAGTTGTGCCAAGTTATTTCCAGTTAATCCATGGGGCAATTGCAATGTATGCTAACCCTTTAATTAAAATTAAAAAATTAAATTAATTAGAATATAATCAAATATAGCTTAAAAATCTATGTATGCTTACATCTTCACTCCCATGCAATTTTACCTTCTTGTTACTTTGATTTCATTTTAGGAACTTATATCTCAGGGTCACTAATAATAAATATTGATTGCAGTAATAATCATAATAATTGTCACCAAATCAACTCATCTTTCCTAAAAACACTTGTTTTTTCCAGCTTTTAATAAAAGTGATATCTTATTATAACTTTCTTTGCTACTTTAGCATAGTCCTAAAATATCATGCTTATTCTTCAATATCTTTACGATATCCTAGTCATTATTTTCTTTTGTTTTATCCACCACTTCCATTTTCCTTTCTCCTTATTCCCTCTTTTCTGTTTCCACCTGCTGTTTCCCTGTTTCTTTCTTTCTTCGACTTTCCCATTTTTACTTTATCTTTTTTCCCCTCATTTTCCCTCTTTTTAATTTTTTGCTCCTCTTATGCTCTTCCTTCTCCTATTCTTTCTTTTCCTTTTGCTTTTATTCTTTTCCCTTCTAAATGAAGGCAATCCTTTAATTCCTAACCTCGATTCTTTTGAATTTTATCTGCATCAGTGCATCTCAAAGTGTGGTCTGGGGATGTCTGTGTGGATCTCACTTCTCTAACTACATATTTGTGTGAGGTCAGATTTTCTGTACATACTACAGCCAAAGCAACAAATAAAAAATTTAATGCCCACTCTTAATTTCACATCCATCTCTTAATCCCTGAAACCTGTGAATGTGTTACTTTATGTGGATGAAAGATTGACAGATGTGATGAAGTTAAGGATATTGCAATGGCAAGATTATCTGGGTGTCCCCAATGTAGTCACAAGTGTCCTTTAAGAGGGAGGGAGGAGAGCCAGAGTCAGAGAAGATGATGTGTGGTTGGAATCAGAGGCCAGAGATAAGGAATATTGGCAGCCTCGAGAAGCTGGAAAAGGCGAGATGTGTTTTCTTCTCAAGACTTCAGAAAGAACACAGTCTTTGATTTGCTCCATAAGACCACTAGACTTCTGAGCACTGTAAGACCAGACTTCATTGTTTTTAGTTCCTAAATTTGTGGTAATTCGTTCCAATAGCAATAAGAAGCTAAAGCAAGGTCTGTGTCAGAGTGGGTATGTCAAGCCGGTGGTTGAGGGGAAGTCCCCATTTTCTTCACTCAGAGAGTAAGACTTGATAGATCTGGAAGGGGAACTGGAAATTATTTTAAGAGCTCCCCTAAAAATTCCCCAGTTGACTCTTGAAATCAGAATGGTTTGAGAAGTGCTGGCCAAAGGCACAGATGAGAATTTAAAGGGTAGGTACATTGTGACCATTTAAGGAAAGGTAGCCTGGATCTGTGGCAGTTGCAAATTGAAAGTGTTGGTGAATTAATTTTTGTAACCCACATAATAATAATTGATTATAAAATCTACTCTAGGACAATTGCTTTAGGAAATTTTTTAAATCTTAATAATCTGGATTAAAATTAAGCATCCACCAATGTAGTAATTGCCCAGCGTGATATGTGGAAAAATACAAAAGTAATCATTTCCTTTTAAGTTATCTATTCAATGTATTTTTTCATAATCATACCTATTTTTCCTTTTATCTCTTTAATTTTTAAAGGACTATTGATTTTATTCACAATGTTAAGTGGAAAAGATTTTATTTTACTTGCAAGGGTGAGGAAACCACAAACAAATGTGAAGTGATTTTTAAAAAGCACCATCTTTGGGGCTAAAAGGGATGCAAATCATTTAAAGTAACTCCCAAGTTCAAAATTATGCAACGGATTCCATGACATTTAGAACAAAATCAAAATTTCTGAATATGGCCTACATAATCTAGACCCTGGCTACCATTGTGAAACCACCTGGCATGACTCTCCTGCCTTATCCACTTTTCACCAACCACAAAGGCTTTCTTGCTTTCTTCAAATATATCAATTGTGAGAAGGCATCAGATGTCTCACATTTGCTCTTCCTTCTACCTATTATCCATACAGTTCATTTTTTTCTTCATCCCTAACTCTGCTCAAATGTTAATTCCTCAAAAAGCCTGTCATTTTTCTGTGTGCTGTGTAGACAGTGAGTGGTGGAAGGACAAGTGTTGAGAAAGGGAGACCAATTAGAAGACTATTATAAGTAGTTTAGGCAGGATATTGTGGCAGCTTAATATAAACATGTACAGACACTGACAGTAAGTTGGCATTACCATTTTGGAAAACTAAAGTTGAATATCTGCATGTCATAAGACCCAGCCATTCCACTTCTAGGAACCCACCCAACACAAGTGAATGCAATTGACATTGAAAGATCTGTACAAGAATGTTATTAGTAGCTTTATTCATAACAGTTTCCAGACTGGGAACATCCCATATGACCGTCAGTAGAAAGAATAAATAAATTGTGGTACATCTGTTTAATAGAATCCTCTACAGAAACGGAAGTAGTGAAATACAATTGTACAAAACCAAATGGGTGAGTCTCACAGATATGTCTAGTGAAAGGAGCTAGGTAGAAGACTCCCTGTTATGTGGCTCTAGTTCTGTGGAGCTCAAGGACAAGCCCAACATTACTTATGATTATAGAATAGGCATTATCTTTGGAGTCATATTGACTGGATGGGGTATGAGGAAGCCAGCCGAAGTGCCAGGAATATTTTATTTCTTGATTTGGTTGGGAGTTGTACAGACCTGTACATCATGCTGTAAACAAGATCTATGTATTTTATAAGTGACAACTCAATTTAAAAAGTAAATTAAAAAAAATTATTTTGGCTTGAATCAGTGTGAATTTGGTAGGACATGGTGAAATTCAGAATATATTTTGGAGATAAGGTTGACAGAATTTTACTAAAGGAGCAGTCTGTAAGAAAGAGGGGGCCACTAAAAATGACTCTACTGATTTCGGAAGGAGCAAATTCATGACTTCATTGATTCTGGAATGAGATGAGATGGAAAAGACAGAGAGCAGTGGAGGGGATTCAAGGACTTATCATCTTTTGTTTTTAATATGTATATATGTTAAACACACACATTTTTTGAAAGCAGAAAATATAAAGTATTTTAATTAGTTATAAATAAAATGCTATGAATATTACAAAGAAAAAGAGCAATTGCTCACCCAGTTGGCTGTTACTCGCTGAGTGATGTTCAGCAAAACAGGGTATTATCAGCTGAATGGGGCAAATAGTGATATTTGCCTTTTAGGATAGTTTCAAGAATGAAAGGAACTTACAGGCCCTGCAATGCTTCATACTATTAAATATAATAGTGTAGAGAACATGAAATACACATCATCCAGTTCCAACATTATAAGGACACATGCAATCTTGTTTCATCTACAGCTCTCACATGATTAATTTGAAGCAAATCCCAGACATTGTATCAGCTTATCCATTAATATTTCAGTATGATCTTTAAAGGATGTGTCTTAGAAAATCAAACCACAATTAAGTATCATATCTAAATGACAATAATTTTTTAATATCACTAAATATTCTACTAATAGGCACATATCCTCATCGTTTTAGAACAGTTTGGCTGTTTAAATTAGTATCAAGATAAGATCCATGCACATGGATTAATGGTTGATATGTTTTTATGATCAATAATTTCATCACTTTTAATTTCTTTTTTAGAATTTTTCTGTTGATGAAACCAAGATGCTTGTCCTGTGGAATTACCCACAGTCTGGATTTTGCCAATTTCAGTGCATAAACTACACTTTGAGCAACACAACCCTATTTTATTCCACAAATGTGCTTTGAATAGAATTTTGAGTGGTTTGCAGTCTTTGCTATTAAAATAGTACTGTGATAAATAGCTTTGTGGGTACTTGTGCTTGTATTTTTGTCTGTATGTATTTCTGACAGATCTCTAGACATGAGATTGTAGTGTCAAAGGATAACACATACAAAATTTTGCTAGATACTGCCAAATTCTCTTTTATTGGGGTTGTTGCATTTCGTATTCCCACCAGCGAACTTTTCGCATGTGTTTCCCCACAACTTTGCTAACACCGTAGGCTGTCAAACTTTTGGAATTTATTCTAATAGTTGAGAGATGCTATCTCAGTATACTTTTTATTTGTATTTATCTTTTTATAAACTAGGTTCAGCATACAGGTGAAATAAGCTGTTTGGCCATTAAGCAATAATTTTGGACCAAAAAAATTTTATAGCTATAAATAAGCAGCAGATAGCCTAAAAAGCTATTTTTATAGCTGATAGTTTATTGGCATGTTAAATGTTGAAAAGGTTTTGATAAACAAAATATAATTGAAATATTATTAATTTAGCATAAGCATCTTTAATTTAGTTGCAGAAACCTGTTCATTATAACCAATTGCAATATATCAGAAAATATTTTGTAGAGTACCTTTCATCTGATAACCATAAGTGAAGAAATTGGCAAAAAATGCTTTTATAGAATCTGTTAAGTATTTTCATGTTTTGGAAAAGATAGAGCTTAGATTTTATATTTCATTCCTGATATTTTTATATGGTCTGAGGCCTCTCTAATTTAGTTTGGAAAACCTGTTAATTATCTAGCAACAGTGGATCACTTTAAAAATATAGAATGTGAGAAAGCAAAGAAAGTATGTCTCCCTTTTCTCCAATCTCAAAGATGAAAGGCTAAAGACAAAATGGAAGACTTCGTTTGGTTCAACAATGGGCCACATATATGATGGTGGTCTCATAAGATTCTAATAGAACTGAGACTTAATTAGTGATGTTGTAGCCGTTGTAATGTCATAACAAAATGCATTACTCAGGTATTTGTGGTATTGCTGGCTAGCAGCAATAGGCTATAGCACATAGCCTAGGTGTGTAGTAGGCTATACCATCCAGGTTTGTGTCGTGCACCCATGATGTTCACACAGTGATGAAATGGCCCAATGACACATTTTTCATAATATATAGCCTTGTAGTTAGTTGATGCTTGTTTGAATACACAATGGGCCTGAGAATTAAGAGAGCAGAAGTAGAAGGGGAAAGATGAGAGGTTAAAAGCTCTCTCTTCCAAAAGAATTGCCTTTTCGGTATTGCTTTGTATGTATTAAAACTTTCTTATTTTGTAATGTTACCCACTTTGGATAGTTTTTCCTCCTCTTCTTCCTTTTTCCATGTTTGCTAAATTAAGCTGGACTTTTCTTCTATTCAGGAGGTCCTATGAAGGCCTAAAGGCACAAGGGTGTGGCCAAATGAAAACAAGGCACAAAACTGACAATTTAGGAAAATTATTCTCGTGACAAAAAATACTGCTTTTTATTACTTTCTTTGATTTGTCCCTGCCATTAACGTGCCTGTTCTTCATTTTTCTAGCATGCTCAGTTCATCCCTATAGGCAGGTCCAGAAATCCTCTGTGATCATTCTGCTAAGAGTCCAGAGACACTCCTGTTTTTCTTGGTAGATGAAGAAAGCGCTTAGTAGAATAAGCACTTTTCTAGCTATGCAATCTTTTCTTTGTAATTAATTAGCCGTGCACCCAGAATAGATAATTTATTGTCTGGAAGTCTTAATTTATTCATTTATATAATGTGGAAGTTTATCTTTAAAATCTATCATACCCGTAAAACATCATTATTAATGACTAACCTTGACACACAAAAAAATATGCTTTATTGTTAAGCAGCTGTATGAGAAATTGGAAATATTTTTAATTACAGCCAAGTACATTCCACCTACTAAAACTCTTGCACTTTGTTACAGCTAATTCTTGGGTTTGAAGGAAACTTTAGATCTAGAGTTCATAGTTCACTGAGCTTAAGGTTAATCACAGAGTCTTTAAAATTAAATGCTATATTTACAGAACTAACAATTCAATTTAGAAAACATACCCCAATTGGATTTGCCACACTTGCCAATCACATCCAGTCAATCAGTTAGCTTTGTCTAGAATGGGAGAGGGGAACACTGTTCAATTCTATTGAACTTATTTAATACATTTGAATATAGAGTGAGGCAAAATAATTTGGATATTAATATCAAAAGGACAAAAGGAGCATGTATAAATTGTACATTTATCAACATATTAGAAAATATGCCAATATTGCTATACTTCACGTATGTGAGTATATGAATACCCACACATATAGGAGGTCCTAATCGCTGTTTTGAATATTTCATCTAATCAGAGAACAGAACTTCTATGTTGTGTATATAAACTAACGTTGTAGAATATAATTTCTGTTTTATTATTTGGATATAGATGATGGGAGAATGATCAGGAAAGAAATGTTTAAACATCAAAAATAAGTTCAAATGCTCAAATTTGCATTTTATTAATGTGAAACAAGTTATATCAAAAATTCATTGCATATTTTGTAATTTTAGTAATCTCTAGGTGTTATATCAATAAGATACAAACAATAAAAACTGACAACAGAGTAGCAAAACTAGTGAGAAAATTAATAGGATCAATTCCAGTAATTTATTTAAAAGCACTTAAAATTCAGAAATAGACCCACACAAATACAACCATCTGATTTTTGTTAGAGGTGTAAAAGGAATTCAATGGAGAATTGCTATTCTATTCAACAAATGATGCTGAAGCAATTAAACATTCATAGACAAAAATAATGAACTTTGATCCACATCTCACATTTCATCCAAAAACTGACTCAAAATGAGTAACTTAAACCTATAACACTTAAATGATAACATAGGAGATTGTTCTTAGACATCTGTTCTTAGACATGATACCAAAGGTATGAACCACAAAAGGAAAAAAAAAATCAATAATTTGGACTTCATAAAAATTAAAACCATTTACTCTGAGAAAGGCTCTATTAAGAATATTAAAAGACAAGCTACAGAATGAGAAAAAAATAATTTTACACTACATATCCGACACACTCATGTTGGAATGTACAAGGACCTCTCAGAACTCAACAGTAAAACAAATAAAAACTCCCAAACAACCAATCCAGTTAGAAAATGGGCAAAGGACATCAAGAAACATTACAGTGAAAAGGATATAATGATGGCAAATAAGCACATGAAAAATGTTCAACATCACTAGCCATTAAGGAAATACAAATTTAATCAAAATGAGACATCCCTACACAACTACTGGAAGAGCTAAAATATAAAATAGTGACAATATCAAATACTAACAAGGATGCAGAGAAACTGAGTCTGTCATACATTGCTGGTGGGACTGCAAAATCTGGAAAATGGTTTGATGCTTTCTCAAAAAAAATCACATACTTACCATTGTGCAATGCAGTAATTGCACTTCTGGGAGTTTCTTATGAGGGTTAGGTTGTATGTGGGAAATTATGTCCACATAAAAACCTATACACAATTGTTCAGAGCAGTTTTATAAGTAGCCAAAAAACTGGAAACAACCAAAATGTTCCTGGGCAAGTGAATGGTTAAACAAACTGTGATACATCTGCACCATCAAATAGTACTCAGCAATAAAAAAGGAATGAATCATTGATACATAGAACAACTGAACTAGATCTCAAGGGCATTTTGCTGAGTGAGTAAAAGCCAAGCTATTTAGCTACGTTAATCTACACATCTGTTAAAATGGCAAGGAAGTATGCACACACACTGTATTAATGCCAATTTCTTGGTTTTAATATTATGCTGCAATTGTATAAGCTGTTAACTATTGGGGGAACTGAATGAGACTACACTGGATTTGGTTCTCTTGGTAACTATCTTTGCAACTTCCTGTATCTGCAAGAGTTTCCAAAGCAAAAACAAAAACAAAAACAAAACAAAACAATCCCAACCAAACAAACATAGCCAGTTCTAAATAGCCCTTCTGTCTTTGGATTTTGGATGTTTGTAAGATGTGATGTATAGAACTGAAGCAGCAAAGTTGTCTCAGGAGACAAAGAGAAAGGAAGAAGCCATTATGTTGAATAGGTAGAATTGGAAACGTGGAGGACACTTGGATTCTTGATGACATCCTTGGACCACTAAGTTAACTAAACTTGGAATGACTTATATCTGGTAAATTACTAAATAAGCTGATAAATGACCTCATTGTTTACACACACACACACACACACACGCACGCACGCACGACGAGCTTCCTCAGCTACCAAATGCTACAAAACTTAAATAGGACTTTTTTTTAAGTAAAATTTAAAATTCTGGCATATAAGTACTTAATCTGCATCGTCTTTGGAAATTTTCAAATGAGATACCCTGGAATGTCTCTCAAAGAAATCTACATTCATCATGTTTTGTAAAACTACTGAACTGACAAAGTATGAGAAAAACACAGATTTTGTACACAAAATAAATGCAGAAACAAATTCAGAAGAAAAAAGTATAATGTGAGCTTGAGTAATGGCCATGATTCCTAGTAAAAGCTAGGTTAGGGTTTTTGTCATGATTTGAAGAATCTTTAAAATCTGGGGGAAAAAATATAGAGGTCTATAAGTAATAATTTTAATATACATATTTTTTGTAGGCTAGCCAGTATGGGGAACTGAACCCTTGACCTTGGTGTTACGAGGCTGCAACCTAACTAACCAGCCAGCCCTCTATAAACAATATTTTAAAAAGAATTAATGTGATATTCCAGAACAAAAGATAACTCTTAAGGTTAATTAGGGTATTTTAATTTTAGCTTAAAAAACTTTATATTCTCTCCCTGATTTTACTGCCATGTAAAGATGCTAGCCCAGTATTTCGGTTAGTACATGCTTTGAGTTTAAATTTTTAAAAGTTAAACTTTCAAAAATTTTTACTTTAGTTTTATGATTTGGGTCATCAGAGTTTCTACAAATTGTTTCAATATTACAAAACTATACCATGTATTTAACTAATGAACTTGTAATAATGAATAACTTTTAAAGTGCTTAAGCCTATGAATTCTTACAGTATAACCAATTACATATACTTAATTTTAATTTCTAGAACTTAATTTTAAGGCCTTAGACTAATATTTTATTGAGTTAATAACTTAAACTTTGGCTACTTGGACAATTTCTTTCCTTTTTTGGCAATTGGCTGGGACAGGGATTGAACCCTGGACTTTGGTGTCATCAGCACCACAGTTGAACCAGCTGAGCTAACTGACCAGCCCTTCCTGGATAATTTTTAAGAAGAAAAAGCTACAAAACACTGGTCATTAATCATTGTTTATATCTACCCTTGTCTCTATTTTTATGTATTATACAATGGCTGTGGAGTAAAAGTAAATTCAATTGCCTTTAAATGATCCAGCTCAAAAGTCATTAATCTGATAGATTTGGGCTTATGAAAAAAACAGTTTCTGGCTTTCTGTGTTCTTTTTTTTTTGAGTTTGGAAAAACAAAATTTCCCCAATGCAACAGCGTTGGCAGGTGAGGCCTAACGGGAGGTGTTTAGGTCATGATGGCTCCACCCTCATGAATGGACTAATTCTGTTACAAAAAGAGCTTGCAGGAGTTGGTTCACTCTCCTCTGCTCTTCTGCCATATGAGGACACAGAATTTGTCTTTTTTTGCCTTTCTACCTTCTGCCATGTGAGGATACAGCAAGAAGGCCCTTACTCCACATCGGATGCCTTGATCTTGGACTTTTCAGCTTCCAGAACTATGAGAAATACATTTCTTTTTTTTATAAATTACCCAGTATCAGGAATTCTGTTTCAGCAGCACAAAAAAGATGAAGACAGACAGTAACATAAACTGTTAAAATACTTCGTTTAAGAGTAATGGAAAAATGCAAATATATTTTGTACCAGTTTGCTAGGGCTGTCATAACTAAGTACCACAGATTGGGTGGCTTAAACAGTGCAAATCTATTTTCTCACAATTGTGGAGGTTGGAAGCCCCAGATCAATGTGTCACCAGGGTTGGTTTCTTCTGCAGCCATTTTCTCCCTGTGTCTTTACATATTCCTCTTCTGTGTTGGTCTGTGTCTTAATCTACTCTTCTTATAAGAAGAACACTCATGTTGGGTTAGGGCCCACAAAAATGACTTCATTTTAACTTAATTACTTGTTTAAAGGCCCTGTCTCCAAATGTAGTCATTTTCTCGAGTACTGGGGGTTAGGACTTCAACATATCAATTTGGTGGAGATGTAATTTAACTCATAACATATATACAGATATATGGTAATAAATATAATTTGTTTAATACCCCAACATTTCATTATAAGTTCTTTTTAGATTGGTGGAAGAATCTGTTCTCTTGGTTTAATTTGGGTACTCTTAGCTCCCAGTTTACACGAAAACTAAAAATTCTTATTAGAATCTTTATAATCTTTTCTTAATATTTGTTATGTTGCAATATTCAACTGCCTGATCTCCAGAGTTTAAATGCTACTATACAGTTATTGTCCCAAAATCATACACCAAAAAGAATAAGAACATAAGCAGAAACTTGTTATGTGATCATACAAGAGTGGTCCAGAGTTAAATTGATCATGTCCCCAGATGATATTGATTTATTGTCTAACACAGGCATTAGAAAAAGGGAAGACAGAGAACTGTAGCTACCTATGATAATATAACACCATTTTCTGTTTGTCCTAGGAAATTCTTTACCAGAAAGGTAGAGAGTAAACGAAAAGATAACTTGACTGTTTGCTTCAGAAAATTGCTGTGAACCAATTTATCTGGACAAACAATTTGCTCCTCTGGGCAAATACCTCTCTCATCAGGAAAACAGAATGCTCACTGGTGCAAACAGCTCACATATCATAGAAGATTTAACTCATCAAAACCCTTATCCCACTATGTCAATCAGTTCTAAATTATTATTTAGATTGGGTATCCTTCCTTGATCTCCCTCTTTTGAGATGCAACTGAAATTGTCCAAGTGGTGTTCTCTCTTGTAGTAGAGACTCTGATAAACTCAGCATTGCTTGATTAGCAGATTTTTTTTTTCCTTTTTGTCTTTTTTCATGACCGGCAACGGATCGCAACCCTCAGTGTCGCGCCCGTATCGGACTGGGACCGGCAACGGGATCGCAACCCTCGGTGTTGCGCCCGCCCCTCACTCAGCCAGTGAATGGGAACCGGTCTGTATGTGGGATCCGAACCCTCAGCGGGAGCGCCGCCTCGCTCCCAAGCTACATTGCGCCACCGGGCTGGCCCCAATTAGCAGATTTTTTATGGTCATTTTTTGCGATATGACAGATGATATATTTACCAAATATTAAAATATAAATTACCAAAATTGTAAGTAACATATTAGATGTATTGAGAATAATTTGTTTGATGTATTTACATATAATTTTGAAAATTTTATTAGTTTTTATTTCCTCAATACTAAATTTTCCATTTCAATTAATTAAAATTCAGTTAAAATCCCACAGAACATAATATTTTTAACAATTATATATTATAATAATAAGTAACAACATTACAGAGACATAACATAATTATAAGAGAAGGGATTAGTGAATGCCAGCGTTTAGGGATTAGGGGAGAGGGTGGATGTAGCTATAAATAAGGTACATGAGGGAGTCCTGTGGTGATGATATAGTTATGTATCTTGATAGTGATGGTAATTACAGAAAGCTACAGATGTGATAACATTGTGTAGAGCTACACACACAGACACACATGCACATACATAAACATACTGAGTGCAAGAATAGCTGGTGAAATGTGAATCAACTCTGTGGATTATACCAATGTTTTCTTGGTTTATGATATTGTGCTGTAGCTGTGGATGATTGAGGGAGGCTGAGTTAAGGTTACACTGGACCTCCCTGTACATTTCTTTGCAAATTCTTTGCAAATTCCTGTGAAACTATAATTATTTCTTCAAAAAAGTTAGAAATAGAAAATAGAACCACCAAATTTAAGTCTTCTTGACTCAGTGCTTAATCATTAAATTCTTTGATTCACCTAAAAGTTCAATTCAATGCTGAAATTTGATGAGGTAATGAAGCAGGGTCAGGCACTGTGATATGACTACATAATGTCTGGTTCATATTGGTGGTGGAAAGTAACAAAATGAGCCAGGCAATGAGTTTGAGGCAAGCTTTAATGGAAGTGCTCTCGGGTGAGGTTCTGTGGCTTGCAAGGGAGAGAGGCCAGGGAAGTTGCTTCCAGGATAGATACAAACAGGTATTTATAGGGGAGGGCTATTGGTAGGTTTTTGCCCATATATTGTGTGGTTTTGAGCAGGGTTCAGTTTCCAGTTCCCACCTAACAGGAGTGACATGGCCCTGGGCCATTACCCTGCCAGCAGGAAATTCCAGGGAGGATAAGGGTAGAGGGGTGGAGTTAACAAGATGGAGGCTCCGTTGCCACTTTGTTGCCGCTTACCAGTCCTCCTGATCCCACTGGCCCAACATTCCAACCTTTTTTTGTTGTTATAGGGTGACAACTCAGATCTGTCTACTTCCTGCTGAGTAAGGGGCATCATAGGGGTTGTCAGAAGTGGGCACATGGGAGCAGGAGTGAGCAGAAGCTGGTTGACAGATACCCTAGACACTTCTCGAGTTCATTCTTGAATGAAGCAAAGGAGACAAGGGGCTGTGGTTAACAATATCCCGAAAATAAGGAGGGGGCTTCTTAGGGGGAGGAGCCATGTGGTTAATGGGGTTTGCCACCATTGATGTGAGATAGGGTCTCCTGGGTGGTACCGGGTCTGAAGGGACTCACCATCTTTGGTGAGAGCGTGGAGATTGGTTTCGACTACACCTGTTGCATTGATGTAGTAACAGCATTCTTCATTAAAGAACATGCAGGTGCCGCCTCTATCTGCAGTGAGGAGGTCCAAGGCGCGTCGGTTCTGGAGGGCTATTCGAGCTACAGATGTGATCTGGTGCTGCAGGGAGGCTAGAGACTCCGCTGAGGCCTCAGTAGCCACCCGGAGCCTTTCAGAAAGGTTCCTAGTGGAATCTATAGAATGGATAAGAGCCCCTGTGCCCAGCCCTGTGGCCACCAGGGAGGAGGCCAGGGAGACCCTGCGGACTAGGGGGAGAAAAGCTGCCGCATGTTTTTGTTTTTCTGGGGGATTAACTATAGCTATAATTTTGGCCTGGCTATAGATGGCAAGCTGGGGGACCAAGGAAACAGGCAGGCAGTGGAGGGAGGCAGAAGTGTTGAGAGACTTGGAGAGGGTGCCATTGTACCAAAAGAAACCTCCAATGGAGGCTTGTTGTCTGGTGGCATTTGGTTGGGTTGTATTGCAAAGAGAGGAATTAGGGGAAGAGTAGCAGAAGGGCAATATTGGAGCTTGGGGGTTAGTAAACAAGGGAATGCTTTGGAGAAAGGGCAAAAACCCCTGAGGAGTTGAAGTGGGGGTGGATAGATTAAATGGGCCAGGAAGGGGACAGCCACCAGTGCAGATTTATCTAAGGCAGCACACAGAAAGCAGTGGGACAAGTTAACTATGCTGGAAAGGTTGGTGATGGTGGTGCCCTGTTGAGTGAGCTTTACCCAGGAGAAGGCATCTTGACCGATATGAGGGCCGATCTGCAGGTGTTCTTGGAGGAGCTGCTCCTATGCCTCAATAATGCTAGTCTGGTTACTGAGAACAGAAAAGACCTGAGGGATGACCAATGTGTAGGCCCTGTAAATGTTAAGGGAAGCAGCGGGGTAAGATTGGAAGGGCCAGCGGTACAGTTTGGCATCGACTCCGGAGGCCCAGTGGTCATTCCAGGCATCTGGAATAGTTAAATAATAAGTGGTTTTTCCATTAGAGGTGAGGTGGTATTGGGCCCGCTTGGTGCCTGCATTGTCCAGCTGGGCAGTGTGCATTGTGCAATAGTGATAAGGGCAACCACCGTTAGTTTGAATCCAGTAAGCGCGGCAGTTGTAAATGTGTTTGGTCATAAACGAAACAGATCTTCCTCATGGGGCAGAGTTAAAAGTGGGGATAGAGAAATTAACTGAGGCCTGGCCTCCCTGCAGTTGGCAATCAGTGGTAGAAATAAGTCTGGCATGGGTTTGATGATTGGTTGTCCAGGTTTTTGTTAAATAAAATCTCCGTTTGTATTCTGAATCAGTAGCGGTAGGAATAAGATGCAGAGTCAGGAGGAGAATGGTGACGTGATAGCCGAACCCAGGTAGGTCCCAAGGGCTGGGTTGTCTATACATCTTGGGAGGGGGCCTCAGAGGGGGCACGCTTAAGTTTGGAAAGGTGTACCCAGGGGTGGTGTCCCAGGAGTTTTGTGGCTATGGGGGTGGTTAGAACCACCGTGTAGGGACCAGGCCCCCTGGGCTGTAGGGTTTTTGGATGTGGTTCTTTCAGTAAGACGCTATCCCCTGGGGTTAAAGCCTAGGGAGTATCCATGGTGGGGTCCCTGGGGGTGGGAGTAACTGAGTCAGCATGGGCCTGCAAAAGGGCCCTTAAAAGGGTTAGGTAGGGTAGGTAGGATAAAAGGGAAGTGGGTGAGGGCAGAAAGTCATGGGTCAGCAGGAAGGGCCGTCAATAGAGGAGATCAAAAGGGCTGAGGGCTGATGGTCCCCTAGGGGTGACCCTAAGCCTTGTAAGTGCCAACGGGAAGAGGGTTGGCCAAGATAAGTGGGTCTCGAGGGAAAGTTTAGTAAGATGTTCTTTGAGGAGGCCGTTGGCTCGCTCAACCTTACCAGAGGATTGGGGATGGTAAGGGATGTGGAGTTCCCAGGTGACGTTCAGACTTTTGGAGACCTGCTGGGTGACACTGGAGGTGAAGGCTGGGCTGTTGTCAGATTGTAGGGTCCATGGGAGGCCAAATCTTGGGATGATATGTTCAATGAGAACAGTGGCTACCACGTCTGCTGTTTCTCGAGCTGTGGGGTAAGCCTCAATCCAACCTGTAAAGGTGTCCACCAAAGTTAGTAAGTAATGATACGTTTTGTGACATGGCATGCAAGTGAAATCAAGCTGCCAGTCCTCCCCTGGTTGATGGTGTCAGAGCTGATGGTTAGGTCCCACTCTGTGAATTCCCCCCTAAGAGTTAACAGCAGAACAGGTGCTGCAAGACTGATGAACCTCAATGAGCTTTTGGAGGTGTGGGTTATGGAAAAGGGGTCCTAGGAACTGATATAAAGCTTTTGGGCCAATGTGGAGGGATTGGTGGACATCTGTAATGATGCTGCAGGCTAGATAGCCCAGGAGGGTAACCTTATTTTGGATAAAAATCCAGCCCTTGTTCCCGATAATTCCCCCTAACCATTTGAGGGTCTGAGTTTCTTCTTTGGTATATGAAGGGGAATGGGGTGTGTTGAGGAAAAGGAGAGGAGCTGGGGCAGAGTTTAGAGCCATAGCCTGGGCTGTGGAATTGGCTTTAGATATAGGGTCTTTAGAGGACTGGTGGTCACGGTGGTGAACGATAGCCACCTCAGTTGGGAGGCTAAGGGCCTCAAGTAGCTTTGATATGAGGGGCCCATTGATTATTGGGATCCCTTTAGTAGTGAGGAATCCTCGTTCTTGCCAGAGGACAGAATGAGTATGGGTGATGAGGAAAGCCTATCTGGAATCTGTGTAAAAAGTGACCTGTTGTCCCTTGGACAGGTGGAGGGCCTGAGTGAGGGCTATCAGCTCCACCTTTTGAGAGGTCATTCCAAAGGGAAGGGGTACAGCCTCTAAGGTGGCATCTAGAGTAACGACAGCATAGTGTGCATGCCTTTGGCCATCTGGGGCAATGAAAGAACTATCGTCCACAAAAAGCACACAGTCAGGATTAGATAGGGGCTGGTCAGAGAGCCCTGAATGTGAGGGAATAAAGTCCTCTAAAAGTTGAGGACAGGAATGTAAAGGGTTGGGAGTAGTGGAGGGTCATGGGGTTTAAGTGGGGGGAGGTGGATAAAGAAATCTGGGGATTTTTGATGAAAAGGAGGTGGTACAGGTGGATTCTGGAAGGAGTCAGATGGGTAAGTGATTTGTGGCTGAGCAGGCCCCCTAAGCAATGGGAGGAAAAGATAGTGAGGGATTGGCCCAAAGTAAACTCGAGAGCTTCTTTGGTCAGGGAGGCAGCAGCTGCTAATGCCCTGAGACATGGCTGCCATCCCTGGACCGTGACATCTAGCTGTCTTGATAGGTATGCCACTGCCTGATAGGCCGGTCCTGCAGGCTGGGCCAGGAGGCTGGTAGCCAAGCCAAAACGCTCATCTGTAAATAGATGAAAGGGATTTGAAGGATCTGGGAGAGCCAGAGTGGGGCCTGCAGTGAGACAATCCCATAGCCTAAAGAAAAGGTGTTTGACAGTGGTGGGGTCAGTTAATGGTTCCTGCGGGGTGTCCTTAGCTGCCTTGTATAAGGGTCACACTAGGAGGGTGAAGTTGGGGATCCACTGTTGGAAGAAACCCACAAGGCCCAGAAAGGAGAGGATGTCGTTAGCACTTTGGGGAGGTTGGAGATCCCAGAGGAGGTGGATACGGTCCCCTGTAAGAGACTTGGAAATGGGGGTTAGGGATATGCCTAGGTAAGTAACTGTGGGGGTGCAAAGTTGAGCCTTGGAAGGAGTGACCCGATAACCCTTAGACCCAAGGAAATTGAGAAGGGTGGCAGTATTCTCTTGGGAAGAGAATAATGAGGGGCTGAAAAGAAGGAGGTCATCCACATATTGGAGGAGGGTGCTGTACGTTAAAGTGCAAAGATTAAGATCTTTGGCTAAAGCCTGGCTGAAAAGATGGGGACCAACTCTAAAGCCTTAATGCAAAACAGTCCAGGTAAGTTGTTGCAAACTATGTGTGTCAGGGTCCTCCCAAGTGAAGGCAAAAAGGAAATAAGAATCTGGATGAAGGGGGTCAGAGAAGAAAGCATCTTTGAGATCTAAAATGGAAAAATGGGACGTGGTAGGGGAAATGTTGGAGAGCAAGGTATACGGGTTGGAGACGACCGGATGGAGTGGGACTACAGCGTCATTAATAAGTCTTAAATCCTGCACTAGGCAGTAGGCTCCAGTGGGCTTTTTTACGGGGAGGATGGGGGTGTTGCAGGGGGAGCTAATGGACATAAGGAGTCCCTGCTGGCAGAGCCGATCTATGATGGGTTTGAGTCCTCTTCTGTGGGTTTCTGAAATGGGGAATTGAGGACGGGAAGGAAAGGTGGTTTGATCTTTTAATTATATTTTTACTGGGGAATGGCAAGAAGCTACTATTGGCTTAGAAGTATCCCAAACCTGGGGGTCTACCGACAATGGGAAGTGGGGTGGTTGAGAAATGTCAGGTGAAACTAGGGACAAAATAAGGTGGGTGGAAACAGTGGGTGAGGGGGAAAGATGAATGGTGGCCTGGAGCTTGTGAAGGATATTCCAGCTGAGGAGGAGGACAGGGCAGGAAGGAATTATTAGGAAAGAATGAGAAAAGGGAAACCCATCCAGGATACAGGAAAGGGGTGGGGTGGTCCGTGGATTAGAAGAGGTGGTGTCAATTCCCATGACTGCCACTGGGGAGGGGAAACTGGTGCCCAAGTAGTAAGGCAGAACAGAGTAGGTAGCCCCCATGTCCAACAGGAAGGAAATGGACTTGCCCGCTACCTGAAGCATGACCCTGGGCTTGGCGTGGGTGAGAGGGGTTTCTGAGTCTGGGCCCTGTCAGTCGTCATCCAGGCCAAGGAGCTGGAAGGCAGGACTTACCAGCTCAGGGTTTCCTCTGCATGGAGGTGCTGGCAATCCCCCAATTCTAGGGCAGTCAGATTTCCAGTGGCCCATCCTCCATCAATGAGGGCAAGGGCATGTCAGTATCTTTGGATTTGGACATTGACGTGCCCAATGTCTGTCAGCGCCACACTTGAAGCAAGCCCCCGGCGGGGGGAGGTGCACTGGGTTACCCCTCTCCGTTGTCTCCCAGAGCCAGCTGGCTGCAGGGCTGCTATCAAGGCTTGGGTTTGGAGTTGGACCTTCTGATGGACCTGGGCTTGTCTTTTAAGCTCGGCCATTTCCTCCCAGGCATTAAAAACTTTAAATGCCATTCTCACCAGGTCAGGAATGGGAGTTTGAGGAACCTCTTCAGCCTTTTTTATTTTTTTGCAAATATCAGGGGCTGAGTAAGAGATAAAATCGGTGGCTAGGACAGTAGCTCCTGCTGGATTAGAGGGGTCTAGGTGGGTATACTGAAGTAGGACTTCAGTGAGTCTATTAAGAAAAACAGCAGGACTTTCATCTGGAATTTGGGTGATTTCTCACATTTGTCATAATTGACAGCCTTATTAGCAGATGCCTGCATTCTGGTGATGAGGCACTGAACCATGTGGTTGTGGCATCAGTGGCCATCTTGGCCATTCTGATAGTCCCACCCAGGGTCTGCAATGGGAACCACCTGAGCCCCTACTGGCATAGTCGGATCAGTTAAATGGACCCGATCTGTATGTTCTCGGGCAGCAGCCTGGATGCATTCCCTATCCTCTGCTGTGAGGGTTGTAGTCTGGACGACACGTAAGTTGTGCCATGTTAGGTCATATGCTTGGGCTAAATATTGGAACTCTTTGGTATAGTTTCCTGGGTTAGCAGAATAGGAACCCAGCTGCCTTTCAATTTGGGAGAGGTCTTGGAGCAAGAAGGGTGCATGAACTCAAATCACCCCTTTGGCACCAGCGACCTCTCTTAAGGGGCAGACCAAGTTGGGGGTAGGTGGGATTACTTGGGACCATGTCCAGGCAGAAATGGGAGGCAAGCCAGGAGGAAAGGTACTGGGGGTGAAGGTACTGGGTCAGCATGAGGCACCAGGGCAGGTGCAGGAGGAGCAGGGGAAGAGGGAGAAAGAGGCACTGAATAGGGAGGGGGGAGTTGCCCTCAAACTGGTGGACTGGCCAGGTTTTCAGGGGGTTCTGACAGAGGAGAAGGGGGGAAGGATTTGGGGGTTTTTGGAGCAGACAGAGCTGGTGTGGTCCAAGCGAGGAGGACTTGGGAAGTAGAACATCAAGTGCAGAGGAAGGGATGAGAGCATGGGTCTCAAAAAGCCTATATGTAGGGACTTTGGACCATTTGCTTTGGTGTCTGCAAAAGTTGTCCAAGTCCGTGAAGGTCTGATAGCTAAAAGTGCCCTCAGGGAGCCATCAAGACTGATTGTCCAATTGATATTGGGGCTAGGCCACTGAACAGTAATGAATAAGGTGGCGCCTTCTCAAGTCTTGTGAGAGGCCCAAAGTTTTGAGATTGGCCAGCAGGCAACCCAAAGGGGTTTTTGGGTTGAATTTGGACTGGGAAGTTCCCATCATTCCTGCCAGGCAGGCCAGGGATTAAAACAGGTATCCCCATTTGGAATCCCAGGCTGCAGTCGGATTAAAAGAGGCTGCTGTGAGTGTGGGGATATCTCCCAATCCTCAGGCACCGAAAGAGAGTCACCTGGTGACTCTGGAAGTCACCTCAATGCAGCCACATTTTTAGGCAGGACCACCCAGATCAGAGCATGGAATGGGGGGGGGGAGGCTTTACCCGGTGTCTCAGGTGTAGGGCTCAAATGAGGTCCTGGTAATGAGAGGAGGGAGGCCTCCCATGGGAGTTGGACATCAACCTCCTCCCAGGTTTTGGCACAAAATGTCTGGTTCAAATTGGTGTTGGTAAGTAACAAAAGGAGCCAGGCAATGGGTTTGAGGCAAGCTTTAATGGAAGTGCTCTCGGGCGAGGTTCTGTGGCTTGCAAGGGAGTGAGGCCGGGGAAGTCGCACCGTGGGTGGATACAAACAGGTTTACATAGGGGAGGGCTGTTGGTTGGTTTTTGCCCATATATGGTGTTGTTTTGAGTAGGGTTCAGTTTCCGGTTCCCACGTAACCGGGGTCATGTGGCCCTGGGCCATTACTCTGCCAGCAGGAAATTCCAGGGAGGGTAAGGGTGGGGGGGTGGAGTTAACAAGATGGAGGCTCCGTTGCCACTTTGTTGCTGCTTTCCAGTCCTTTTGATCCCACTGGCCCAGCAACTAACAACCATTTTCTTTCCCCCTTTCACTTACTGCCAAAGTTTGCCTCTCATTATAAAGGATGAAAATGTCAGATTCTCACTTTCCTGGCTCCCTTACAGTAAGGTTAGGTCATAGTTGTGGTTGAAAAGATGAGAACAAAACCTTCTCTCTTCCTCTTGCTCTCTCTCTTTCTTTCTCTGTCTCTGTAAAATCCCTTGTGTATGGGGCATCTGATATCCTACCTGATAAAAAGATAGTACTGTGAGGATAGAATCTTAACTTCTTTTCTTCCTTTGGATGCAATTGTGTGAGGATGTGACATAAAGAGACACAACAGTCTTGAAGCCATGAAGCCACAACCTGAAAACAAGAACCCAGCTTGCTCAGGATGATGGAGTGGAAGGACACTAGAATTTTGGTGACATTAAGACATTGAGCCAACCTTGAAAGTACCTTTAGACTTCTTGTTATTTGCAATAAATATTTATTTTATTATTTAATTAATTGTTTATTAGTTATTCCATTACTTGCAGCCAGTAGCATCTGCGATTCAAATATTGGACACATAAGGCTTTTTTTTTTTTTTTAGTAACAAGTCATTTGCTAAAAAAATTCTATTTAATATGATATAATATTCCCTTAAAAAATTAACATCATGTGCCTTCATAGAGATATTTTTAAAAGCACATTTTAAAAACCCAATTTGTCACAATCATTTAAATATGAAAATTTTCCAAATTAGCCAATTTCAAAACACCACATACTATAATTGATTTTCTGATGAAATAATTTTGTCAGGCACTTGGGTGAACATTTAGACTTCAATTAAAATTTAGTAATGGTGAGAAATAGTAAATAATAATGCCATTTTCTTGGTGAATACTTATTATTTTTTCCTAAGAAGACTCCAAAATAAATATGAAAATTTAAAAATGCTATGAGATTTCCTTGTACAATGTTAAAATGAGCCTAAATGTCCAATTCCCTCGATCTGAGTTTCCTATGCAAATGGCAGTAAAATACAAGAATATGGAGTAACCTGCAATAACACTAAAAACTAAATAGCAAATCCACTCATACATTCAAGACCTCAAATTGCTATTTTCTTATATTGTGATTAGGAGACAATTAACATTATCTTATTTATTTATTTATTTATTTGTTCATTGATTTATTTACTTATATTTTAGTTGAAGATCTCAATTGGCTTTATTTCAATTCCAGAATTGGGCAACATGTATTCCATAAAATAGAATAAGTGTTCCAATGAGCCAAGCAGACAAAGTTGCTTTTATAGACAGAAAAAGGCTGAAGGAAACAGAAAAAAAGAACAAAAAGAAGATTGGTCATTTAAAAATTACTTTCCTTGTAAGGTGGAAACAGGAAGACAGAATAATAAAAAATATATATATAAAATCGGGTTACTTCAGGCTATCTCTTTTGTGTAAGGATTAAAGCAGGGGGGACTTCATCATTATGCCTAATGAAGAATTAAACTGGCCTGTTTAGGAAATTAGCTGTTACCTTTCTCCTGACTTCTCAGAAGGTCAGACCACAGCCTAAGAGATATGGAACTTAGCAGTGGTGACTCCATTTTGATTTTTAGTCTGTTCTTTTGGGACCTAGTGCAGGAACTTATTCCAAAACAATGGCCTCCTATAATTTTTATTTAGCAATTCCCTCCCTTTGGTCTCTCTCTCTCCTATGTGAGAATAAGGAATAACCTACAATAACACTGAAAACTAAATAATGAATCCACGCATATGAATCCACCTAGGTGAGAGTGTGACCTAGGTGCATTAATGCCACTCTCAGTTACCATCATTCTGGATTCCTGGTCTCAGCATGCCATTTATAGCTTAAGGCAATCTCATTATCGTGCATTTCTTTGCTTTTCAGCTTGTTTGACCATTTGACAAGAGACAATTTGACATTCGGTGGATGGCTGCACAGAAACATTTAAAACTCTTGAGGGAATACAGTGCACCAGGGAAGTGACTATTATTACTATTCAGAAGATAATACCAAGAGTTTGGAGTATGTTTCTTGGACAGAATCCCCATGAACCAAACCAACTAAAATCAAACAGATCAAAGAATGAGTCAGATGAGCAGTCTACCCATTTTACCCAAGTTGTCCATTAATCCTTTGTAACCGAGTATCTACAATATCTGATGTATTTATTCATGTGCAGCAGGAAGTGTCAGCAACTGCACAGATTTCTTCCTGTTAAATCAGTAGGTAATCTAGCATCCTGTGTCTAGGTTGAAGCAAGGAGTGACAATTTTCAAGTTAACCAAAAAAGATACTTATTTTGAAATGTTAGCTACGGCATTATCCTTTCAAGTGAAAGAGGAAGGCATAAGTAAGGAAAAAGTAAGAGGAGTAAGAATCTCATTTTAGTAGAAAGTTGTGTTCTGAGATCATGGGGAACAAAGCTGTCCACAGCATGAAGTCAGCAACTTCTCATCCTGGTTTGCAAATTTAAGTATCTCTGGTTATGGCATCAGGTGTTTTTGGTGAACTCTCTGTGTGGCCCACACATCACAGGTGAAACCTGTTCCTTGAAATTTATAGGAAATTGTCCAGCTTCAACTTATAGGTCTTAAGGAACAGAGCAGTTCTTGCTCTTAGAGAGCTGTAGCCAGATATTAGAGAAAACCAGAAGAATTTAGAATCCAGTCCATTGTACTAGTAGGTAATAGAACTCAGAAATGGTAAACAGGGGTACAGTCTAATAATAACAGGTATGCTACAGTTTTCTTTTGAAACATAAATTTTTCCCTCCACAGTCACCCCCATTTCTATCAAAGACAATCATGGCAAGACTGATTTTCCCGGTTATTTACATAAATAAAGCAGAAATAACCAGATAGGATCCTCTTTAATTTGCTCTGCTGGAAATTTTGACAAGGAATATCAGATTAAACTTTTTAAAAACTCAATGCTAAGAAGCTAAACCAAGGAAGACAGAGTTGTTGGATCTGATATCTTAAGGTTCCTGGGCATGCCAGAAGTGACAAATTTTAATTAATCTCTGTAAGGTTTGAAACCCTTGAAGCCAGGCATTCTATGCACATTTTCAAATATGACATTCCAGTCAAAGCCTGGTACTATAACTAGTGTTTTTAATTGTATTCTGTTAAAGAGAACAGATTCTTATTGAAGTTATATAAATAACCATAAAAACAAGAATACTTATGAATAGTTTCCAAATTCTGTAGAGATCAGGTAGGGAGGAAAAGCAAACGTTTCAATTTCTGTGTACAAAAATATGCATTACCAAATTGCTGTAGCTTAAAGTTTTCTTAAATCTGAAAAACAAAACATTAAAAGAACCAGCAATGTTTCAAAATAAAGAAACTGTAAAACCCATAATTCTTCATCAGTTCATTCAGTTTTATGTAATTAACTTTTGCTCTTTTGACCTTGGTTAGCAGTTTCACAAACTCATCAGTATCTTCATTAGAATTTTAGAAATTCCGTCCAATGGCATAAACTCAAAATTATTAGGAAACTGCACCTGTCAGAGTTTTTTTTTTTTATTGTTTCTATGAACTTCCTTGAAGATATAACACTATAAAAACTCTAACTGCTTGCAAGGAACTTTGGGAAAAGGCATCAAAATGAAGCAAATGACTGTGGACATCACAAGTCAAAATAGCCAAAAAGATCTGATGAGAGTTACACAATGACAAGAAAATTTAGTTGTTTCTGTGGCATACAACCATTTAAAATAATCAAAACTATGACTAATTGCATTTATATCAAGACATAGATTTCTAGGAATCTTATACAATTTTGGAACACTTATTAATAGCATATTTATATAACTCAAAGAAGGTTGTATTAGTCCATTTTAAACAAAATATACAGAACTGGGTAATTTGTAAAGAAAATGAAATTTATTGATTACAGTTTCTGAGGCTGCGAAGTCCCAAGTCCAAGGAACACATCTGTTGGTGGTGACAGTGATCCAGGGGTTTCACATTGCAAGATGGTGGAAGCAGAGAGAGAGCAGAAACAGAGAATCAGAGAGACAGACTTTCCTCTTCTTTTAAAGCCCTTAAAATCCACCCCAACCACCGTTTTTAATCCATTCACTACTGCACAGTTCTTTTTTTTTTTTTTTTTTTTTTTTTTTTTTTTTTTTTTTTTTTTTTTTTTTTTTTAAAA
>NW_007729085.1:58989-63398 GCF_000696425.1 Galeopterus variegatus
TTTTTTTTTTTTTTTTTTTTTTTTTTTTTTTTTTTTTTTTTGTCTTTTTCTTTTTTTGTGTGACTGGTAAGGGGATCGCAACCCTTGGTGTGGTGTCACCCACACCGTGCTCAGCCAGTGAGCGCACCAGCCAGTCCTATATAGGATCCGAACCCACGGCAGGAGTGTCGCTGCTCTCCCAGCGCCGCACTCTCCCAAGTGTGCCATGGGGCCGGCCCTACTGCACAGTTCTAAAATCCAATCATCTCTTCAAGGCTCCACTTTTCAGTTACCATAACAGGATTTCCCATCCTCAAAAGAGTCACAGTGGGGGCTAAGTCTCTAATATATAAAACATGTGGGACACAATTCAAGCTTCAATGAGTTTTTGGGGGACATAATTCAATCCACTATAAAGGTCAAACATCATTTTTCATTTTGACAATGCTGCCCATATAACTGAACCTATCAGATAAGTCCAATTAGTTTTATTTTTTTAACTTTAAAAAAAGTCTTAATTTATCACTATACAATGTAATTGATTTTTGTGTCCCTTTACCAATTCCTCATTTACCCCCTCTCTCTTCCCCCTCCACTATCAACATTGTATCTGCTCACTTGTCTTAACAAGTTCAAGGAATTGTTGTGTCTTCTTCCCTACCCCCAGTGTTTTTTGTTTGTTTATTTATTTATAGCTCCCACAAATAAGTAAAAGCATGCATTATTTCTCTTTCTGTGCCTCACTTATTTCATTTAATATAATTTTCTCTAAGTCCATCCATACTGCTTCAAATGACAGTATTTCATTTTTTTTTTTTATAGCAGAGAAGTAGTCCATTGTGTAGATATGCTTTCTTTATTAACGCATCTGATGATGAGCATTTAGGCTGGTTCCAACTCTTGGCTATTGTAAATAGCTCTGCAATAAACATTGGAGTGCAGCTATCCCTTTGACATGTTGATTTCCATTCCCCTGGGTATATACTCAGGCTTGGAATAGCTAGGTCTTATGATAGATCTATCTGTAATTGTTTGAGGAATCTCCATACCATTTTCCATAAAGACCACACCATTTTTCAGTCCCATGAACAGTGTAGGTGGGTTTCTTTTTCTCCACAACCTCACCAGCATTTATCATTCTCAGTATTTTGGTTATTAGCTATCCTAACTGGAGTGAGATGGTATCTCAAAGTGGTTTTGATTTGCATCTTCCAAATGATGAGTGATGTTGAGCAATTTTTCATGTGTCTGTTGGCCATTTGTATATCTTCCTTTGAGAAATGCCTATTCAGCTCCTTTATCCATTTTTTAGTGGGTTACTTGTTTTACAGCTGTTAAGTTGTTTCAGTTCCTTGTATATTCTGGATATTAATCCTTTGTCAGATGTATATTTTGCAAATATTTTCTCCCACTCTTTTGATTGTCTTTTTACTCTGTTAATTGTTTCTTTTGCTGTGCAGAAGCTTTTTAGTTTGATATAATCTCGTTTGTTTATTTTTCCTTTTGTTGTCTGTGCTTTTGGGGTCATATTCATAAAGTCTATTCCCAATCCTATTTCCTGGAGTGTTTCCCCTATGTTCTTTAAGGAGTTTTATTATTTCAGGATGTATATTTAATTCTTTTATCCACTTTGAGTTGATTTTGGTATATGGTGAGAGGTACCGTTCTAGTTTCATTCTCCTACATATGAATGTCCAATTTTCCCAGCATCATTTAATGAAGAGGCAGTCTCTTCCCCAGTGTGTAAACTTGGTACCTTTGTCGAAGATCTGATGCTGTAGGTGAAATGAGATGATTTCTGGATTCTCTATTCTATTGCATTTGTCTGTGTGTCTATTTTTATGCCAGTAACATGCTGTTATGGTTACTATGGCTTTGTAGTATAGTTTAAAGTCAGACAGGGTTATGTCTCCAGCTTTTATTATTATTATTATTATTGTTATTTTGCTCAGTATTGCTTTGGCTATTCATGGTTTTTGTTCTTTCATATGAATGTTAGGATATTTTTTCCTATTTCTGAGAAAAATTCTTTGGAATTTTGATGGGGATTACATTGAATCTGTAGATAACTTTGGGTAGTATAGATATTTTCACAATATTAATTCTTCCAATCCAAGAGCATGGGTATCTTTCTATCTTCTTGTGTCCTTTTTAATTTCTCTCAGTAGCAGTTTGTAGTTCTTGTCATAGAGATTTTTCACACCTTTGGTTAACTTTATTCCTAGGTATTTTATTTTTTTGGTGACTATTGTAAATGAACTAGCTTTCTTGATTTCTTTTTCTATTAGTTCATTGTTGGAGTATAGAAATGCTACTGATTTTTGCTTGTTGATTTTGTATCCTGCAACTTTGCTGAAACCATTTATAAACTCTCAGAGTTTTTTTTGTAGAGTTTTTAGGCTGTTCTATATATGGGATCATATAATCTGCCAATAGGGATAGTTTGACTTCATCTTTTCCAATCTGAATGCACTTTTTTCCTTCTCTCCCCTGATTGCTCTGGCTAGTACTTCCAACACTATGTTGAATAGGAGTGGCAAGAGGGAAAATTTATGTTTTTTTCCCTCTTCAGGATGATATTGTCAGTGGGTTTGCCATATATGGCTTTAGTTGTGTTGAGATACTTTCCTTCTATGCCTAATTTTCAGAGAGTCTTTATCACAAATGAATGTTGAATTTTGTCAAATGCTTTTTCAGCATATCTAGAGGTTTTTGTATTTGATTTTGTTGATGTGGTGTATCACATTTATTGATTTGTATATGTCGAATCAACCTTGCATTCCCAGGATGAAATTTACTTGATCATGTTGTATAATTTTATGTTTGTGTTTCTGTATTCTGTTATCTAGTATTTTATTGATGATTTTTTGCATCTATAAGTCATCAAACATATTGCCCTGTAGTTTTCTTTTTTTCTTGTATCTTTGTCTAGTTTTAGTATCAGGGTGATGTTTGCCTCATAGAGTGAGTTTGGGAGAATGGCCTCTCTTTCAATTCCAATTAGTTTTAATATCTTTCTTTTATAGATCCTTTGAGAAGTTTCAGGGCCTTGCAACACCTCAAAGTTATTTTGAGCCAAAAAGACTTAATTTTTAGAATTTTATTTGAGAAAATTTGTCAAATAACAAAGGTTTAAAACACTTAAATAGTATCATAAATCATTATGAAATAAAACCAAAGTGACAAAATATTTCAGAGAAACAAAGCACAAGGAATTGTCTTGACAAAACATAGAATCTGTTTCCTATGCCAGTCACCTAAAAGAAAAAAAAGACTCTCAAAATTTTCAAGAGCAGTTCAGTGCTTTGAGAAAATCCTGTTGTTTCAACATAGGGAGCAAATTCTAGCCTTGCATCAGTATACTCTTGATATCAATACTCATTTTTTAGAAAAACCTATAAATAGTTCCTTTCTAATTTTAGCTAACTTGTTCACAATTAAAATACCTTTTATAAATTTACCCTTTGCAATCCATTACTACTGAGACATTTCCAAAGCATCTTTATACCCATATCTTTCTTCATATCTTTCTCTCCTACTTACTGGTTCCTTTGTAATTTACTTTTTGAAACAATCTTTAATAACCTCTGAATTTAGACAACACTACTTCTTTTAACAACACATCTTAGTTTTCTTGTACACTTCTCATGCATAATTTTTCTATTTTTGCTAGCTTTAATTGCATGTATTAATTAGAATTTTTATTTCTCAGTAACCATATATTTGTGAAAACCTAGAAAGTAATCTATTTTGAACTGTTTGTCAGATACCAGCATATTATATTATGAATCTACATTTTATAATTTCCAGAAGCATGTACTTCATCATAATACAATTCTTTCATGCTTACTATAAGACCCTAACTTATACAGCCTATACATAAAAACAAGATGTTAATGTATGTAAATTTTAAACTTAAGTTTAATAATTAATGTTTTAGTATTTTAAATGATCTGGAAATTTAATGAATAACTATTACTTAATTTCACCTCAAAGTTAAGCTATGAAAAAGACTTTAAAAAATAAAAAAACTATGGAGAGATTGTTTATAAACATCTATGCTTAGTTTATTTTAAACACCGAAGCTTGACCTGTTCATGAAAATTCTATGAGTCATTGAACAAAACTATCATCTCAAGTTATTTTCCTGTTAACCAATTTTATAGCATGTGGATGTTTGGCAGTTGCCACCTAAGGAAGAATCCCAAAGTTAAATAGGTGTTTTGCTAGTCAGAAGACACAGCTGTTTTTATTAAGCCAACAATACTGAGCTAGTCTTATTTACCTAAGGTTTACTTGAGTCACATGAACTAAAAAGCATGAGTTAGGTTATCTCTCTCTATCTCTTTTTTTTTTTTTTTTTTTTTTTAATTTTATTTTGTCGATATACAATGAGGTTGATTATTGTGGCTCATTACTGAAACCCCCCC
>NW_007729085.1:63434-81501 GCF_000696425.1 Galeopterus variegatus
CCCACATGGCAAAGAGCAACTTTTTTTTTTTTTTTTTTTTGGTCCATTAATTAGAGTTCTTTTATATATTTTGGTAGAGAACTATCACATACACATAAGACATGTGGATGTACAGACACACAGTCAAAAGTTAATCTTAACACTTTCCTGAAGATTTTTCATTTGCCAGTTTTTAAATGGTTTCTCCCCCCTTTGAACTTCCATCGCCCTAACAATTGTTAGTTGGGCAATGCAAACTTTGCAGTTCCAAGGGATGACTCCTACATGAAACAAGATGGACAACATGCCCAAAGAAAGGAAGGCTTATTTAAAGGCCCAGTTAATGCAATTTACAGAAAAGGCAATTTAAACAAAGGTAACATTTGTTATGTAAACTTTAAATCAGTGTCTTCTCCATTGCAAAAGTTTCTAGTGGTTTGGGTGCTGGGAGGGAGATTCCCTGACAAATAAAGCTTTCCTTTAGTTGTAAATTTCTTTTACAAAGCATTTGAAAATAGCCAACTAGATGTCAGAAAGTTGTATTTTTGTTTATTAACCAGATTAACTACTTACAACAAAAGCATTTTCTATGCCTGCTTGGCCTGGAAGAGGCTAACCTTTATAAATACTTTATCTAGCTTCTTTTCGGCTTCAGTTTGGGATAGTAACTAATCAAAAAGGTTGGTAGATTTAATTTTCTTTTAATTAGTAGATTAAACTTCTTATTTGGTCTTCTGCAAACAGCCTTTTAAAGAAGCAATACAAAACTTTGAAGCTTCTATATGGGACTAATTCAGTTACACTTTACCCCTCCAAGACCCAGATCTATTCCCCAAAACAGCCAAAAGAAAGATAAAGTCTCAGAGCTGGCAACAGTTCATCTAACCACAAATGGGGTGCAACCTATATTTCTGTCCAGACACATTACACTTGCTGCAAATGGGATACAACCCATATTTCTGCCTGGCCATATTCTTGGAGCTCCCCCAACCTTTTGTGTGGCTGCATGCACATGCAAGCCTTATAAATCACATGCTCCTGTCAGAAAGTCAAGCCAAGTAAGCAGGACAAAAAGCCAGACAAACAGGAAAGCACAATAGTTGTTCATGTGAGGGAAAGGATCAATCTTTGGAACATTACACATTATGGCCATATAGTTCTAGAAGGAAAAGTTAGTAAACTATAAAAATCTTTAAGGAAAAAATAATTTACTCCTAATTGTTGTCATGGGCAAATATATTATGAAAACATTCTAAGATAAATAAGTTCTCAGAGAATATAGCACTCAAATTATCTTAAAAGAAATCAAGGGAAGACAAAATTCAGTCTTCAAGAGATAGTTGTATATAAAGACTTGTAGTAAGTACTGAACAGTTAAATAGAAACTGAAACACTTTTCTAAATGCCTTTATTATAAAAATTATTTGAGTTAATTTTTGATGTTAATTTACATCTTTTTCTCCTGATATTTTCATTTCTGTGTAATACTTGTACTATGCTTTCAGCACATGGAAAGAACAGATGATTTAAAAATTTGTTTTGAGACTGTGTATATTAAAATGGGCTTTTGAAATTTCTGGCTATAGATAATATTTTGACTTTAGATTATCCACAGCCAAAAAATGTGTACCAAAAGGATAGATTTGGAAGAAAATGCATTGTAACATAACACCAAGATTTTCTGCAGTAGTTGTAATGAGGAAATGGAGTATCCTCTCCCAGGCCAGGCCATGGGGTTTGCAAGAGAAGCTTTGAGATGGTGGGGATTTGGGACTAGAAGGAAAACTTCTCATTTCTTAGGTGGTGATCAGAAAGTGAACAATATTCTGGAGTGGTGTTACACTATTCTGATGTGAAATATGCATGAAACAAATGTACTTCACAGGGCCTTGTTTTCCAAAGCCTTGCAGTTTCAAATATTGACCTTGCAAAGGACAGGAAATTTTCCCCAGCTATATAGTCTCTATTGTAGGATAAAAAATTGTAACACAGCAAGGTTGCTGGCTCAAAGACAGGTTACTGATAGATATATTAAGATACTGGGAAATTGCTATAAGAAGAGAATGCTTGCTAAAATTAAGCTTTTGTTAGTGGATCAACTTAATTACATTATAGAATGTCACCTTGCTTTTCTTACTGAATGTTACCAGCTTCGATTGTTAAACCATTAAACCGTTCTTAGAAAAAAACCCACCAATGTTCTCTTTCTGTAACTTCTTTTTCTGGAGAATAAATGTGGGAAGAGAACCCCAATTCATGGTTAATTTCCCAAATAGAAGGAATGACTCTATCTTGAAGGTTCCAGGAGATTAACCCCTTTCTGGGGCTTCTCACTGCTCAGAAGAGATGGACTTTGAGTAAGCTTTGGTGGCTCAATCACCCAGGGGAAAAGGGGTGACAAATCTGTGGGAGGCAAAGCAACACTCTAGCATGGTGGCCCCAGGAGAACAGAAATGGTAATCTGGTTTCTGGACAGAAAAAAGACTGATGTCAATGAAAAATGAATTTTGGCAAGTGACCAAATGCAGCCTGTCCCTGATGCCATGATGCTATATAAACCTGCTCCTCTTCTCAAATTTTAATGCTTGATGCTATTACAAGGGAAAGAAAGAGAAAAATTCAATTCTGTAATAAAATATTGAAAGCTAAAATTATTAGTAAAACCTCAGAAGTTCCTGAGTTTACCTGGTGTTCAGATTCAGTTTTCCGCCATCACATGAAATGGGAATTTGAAATAGAGACTAATTTCAGTTATAAAGATATTTTTAAAATAACACTTACGCATGCATCATTTTGTTATGAGGAAACATTACATCTGCTAAAAACTACAACTTCAAAAAATAATAATTTAGAAAAAAATACATGATCATAAAATTTTAATAACAACACAAATTCCAGGTAACATACACAGAAAACTGGAAGTGGTTATTAATATCTTTATAATTCTCAGGGAATTGGTATATGATTTCATCTTGATGATGATGAATTGAGAATTATAGATCTAAATATAAACTTAACAAAAACATAAATTCTTGTAAAAATAAAAATAACAGGTATATTATATAATTTAGAAAAATGAAAAAAGTCCAAGAAAATGTCATACACAGAGACAAATATATACAATGATCAAATAACCAGAAAGCCCAAAATACAACCAGTATGATAAAATAAAATATAAAATAAGAAATGCATCAACTTTGACAGTAAATGTAAATAGTTGAATTTCTTTATGTAACAAATAGTTTCTCAGAATGGGTTTCAAATAAAATCCATCTATATGATGCATGCAGAGCAATATTTAAAATGACATAGAAAGCTAAAATAAAAAGAATGCATAAAGCAAATCCAAAATGAAAAAAAAAAAACTTAAAATGTATATTGTTGAGAGACAAAGTAGAATTCAAAATTGAAAACACTGTTGAAGAAAATATTTTCAAACTCTGTATCTGATAAGGGGTTAATGTTCAAAATATATAAGTAACTCAACTCAATAGTAAGAAAACAAGTAACCCTATTAAAAATGGGTGAAAGGACTGAATAGACCTTTCTCAAAAGAAGACATACAAATGGCCAACAGGTTTATAAAAAAATGCTCAATATTACTAATCACTAGGGAAATACAAATCAAAATGACGATGAGGTATCACTTCACTCCTGTTAGAATGGCTATTATCAAAAAGACCAAAGATAAAAAGTGCTGGCAAAGCTGTGGAGGAAAAAACAACCAAACAAAAAAAACCACTTGCATATGGTGGGAATGTAAGTTAATATAGCTATTACCAAAGGCAGTATGGAGGTTCCTCAAAAGATTAAAAGTAAAACTACCATACGATACAGCAATTCCACTCCTGGGTATATGTCAAAAGGAAATGAAATCGGCACTCTCATGTCTATAGGAGCACAATTTAAAATAGCCAAGATATGGAATCAACATAAGTGTTCCTCAACAAATGAATGGATAAATAAAATGTATTATATATAAACAATGGAATGCTATTCATTCATAAAAATGACAACATGGATGAACCTGGGGGATAATATCTTATATAAAATAAGCTAGGCACAGAAAGACAAATACTTCATGATCTCACTCATATATGGAATCTAAAAAGTTGATCACATAGAAGTGTAAGTAGAATAGCAGTTACCCGAGGCAAGGGTAGGCGGGCGGGTGAAGGGAGATGTTGATCAAAGGGTATATAATTACAGTTAGATGGAAGGAAAGAATATTTTTAAAATATTCAGAATAGACAATTATACAGACAAAAAGTAGATAAGTGATTGCCTGGGTCCTGGGAATGGAGGAAGGAAGTAAAAGTGGGGAGCAGGGGTGGTGAGAGAAACGTGGAATGACTCCTAATGTTTATAAAGTTTCTTTTTCGGGTAATCAAAATGTGCTAAAATTGGTTATGGTTGTAAATGCACATTTCTGTGAACATAATAAAAACGATTGGATTGTACACTTTAATGGATGAATTGTATGATATGTAAATTATCTCAATAAAATTGTAAAAATAAATTAATAAACATGAGATTTGAAAACTTTAAATTGAAAAAAGTTTATGTTTATAATCAGTACAGTTCACAAATAAGCGATATTTCTCAAGAAGCTATAAATCATTATGCAACATATAAGAATATCTAAACGTATAAAGGGAAAGAGAAATACTAGGGAAAAAGGCAGAAACTGTTATAGTAAGAAATGTCACTTGGTCTTTTATAAATCATGAAGGTAAAATTAAAATAAAAACAGATTTTTTATAAACGTTCTATAAGGCATGCACTGTTTTCAGTGCATTTCATGCAATTATTTAATACTGACATACATGTCAGGGAGATCATATTATTACAGCAAATTTTCATATAAGACAATTAAGGCAGAAATAGTTTAAATAAATTGCTAAAATTTACACTATTAATAGTCACAAAGTTTGCATTTGAATGTAGGCAATTGAACTACAGACTTTACACTCCTATCCACTACATTACAATAGTTATAGTTAACGTAATTAAGATTTGTTTAACAATTATTTCAAATGTGAATTTAAGACATTTAAATGCACCTTTCCAATTATCAATGAAAATAGAGTCATTTCATAAAAAAATTTCAATAAATTAAAAACAACCAACAGGAATTGCTAACGTTTTCTGACACGTGAAAAACGGTAATAAAAGTTAAAAGAATTCAAAATAATAGGAGAAATATTCCTGTTGCGATATGTACACAGGACACATAGAATTGACAAGTCCAGGGCACAGCTCATAGTTCAGAGGAAGTGAAATCTTAGCTTCATTCAGCCACGTGAGCAGGAATCAGACAAGGGAGCAGGGTCAGGGCAGAGGGAGGAGAGAGCAGTGCAGGGAATGAAAAGGCCTGGGAAAGGCCACAAAGACACAGAGAGCAGGTTTCAGGATATTGCTTATAATTTAGTATTGCTGGGACGTTGGTGCAAGATGTGTCCAAAGACATAAATCCGAAAACTTTATCAAAATCGATCTTTTCTATAATGGATTTAATTACAAAGGATCTGTTAAATATCAAGTATTTTTTTCCTATCAAAATAACACATATATTAAATTAAAAAAGTAAAATTCATACTATAAGGGTTGTAAAAATGTAATAGTTGGCTGCTAATTCCTCCTGGAAGCTTTCACTTTATGCTGCTTCGTTTGGCAATTACCTTCATATTTCTACATAGCATGGAAATATTTTCCCAAGTTTGAGATACGTATTCCCCCACTATCTTGCAGAAATAAAGACATAAAGAGTTTAAATCATTTGCCTGAAATCTTAACAAAATTTTAAAGTAAAGCTTGGCATTTTTTTCCACAGAAAGCAAGTGGAAGCCAGTAGGATAGGAACTAGAACTATATTAACATTTTAAAAAATTTTTTTGTGCAGGACAATAATACAGTTTGTATTTTCCGTTAAAATCGCACGTAAACTTGCAAGTACAGTATGTTGCATCTAATAATGAATTTCTTAAATAAAGGAAAAGGTATCTAAAAATATTTATTCTGTATTGGGATTTATCTAAAATTAACTTTGTGTGGATTTGTTTAATATACAGTCTTTGAGATTTGGTTTCACAATAGGTTTCAGGAGGGTTTGAACAATGTGTTTATGTGACTCTCAATATTTGTTAAGATTTCATTTAAGATTTAAAAAAAAAAGCTTTAGATATTGGTGCCTGCAACATAAGATAAAGATTTATGTCTTTCACCCTCCCTTCTTTATATGTAGAACTTTCCTTCCTTGTTCCAATATATCTATTACACAATTTTTGTTTAAATATTCACTTACAAAAGCTGTGGTTATTTTTTACAGTTGAAATATGTGTACTCTGATTATGTTCCCTTAATTTCACATTTCATTTTTAAAAATATTGTCAGTAGATTTTGTTTTTTCATTTGATTTGCTTACTGTTCACCCTATCAATAATTTATCCTCAAGTTCTGTGGCAGATTTGAAAAAACTCCTTGATATGTTCAAATGTAACAGAGATTCTATCTGTTTAATTTTTTTCTAGCTGACAGTACTCTTAGAATACTCTGTCCTCCTGCTCTTGTCTGAGCTGTTTGCTCTTTAGCTTGTTTCACACATTGTCATCTTGAAAATCCCTTTCTTGGATCTGTAGTATGTGTTGTTTATCTAATTCCTATTTCCTCTTTACTGGTTTATTCCCTCATTTTGGTGAAGCACATTCACTATTAGCATTCTGAAGAAAATTTCTGAGTTATGAATTTGTTAGCATTTGTTTGGCTTTATTTCTTAAGGGTTTAGGTTTTAGTTTTCTTCAAGTATTAATTCATATACCATTAGTCCATTTACTTGCTTATTTTCTTCTCTTATGCTACTGCTTTTTTTCATTCACTTTGTCCTGCCCATTTTATCCTTATATTATGAACTTAAAGGGGTTGGGAAATCAGTGTCTCAAACAGCCCCCGATGACCTCTTGCTTCTAGTATTCAAGCCCTTGTGTGACTGCCCTCTGCTCAATAGTGTGTGTTGGACATGGTGATTCACTTCTAATGCATGGTATATGACAAATGTAAATGAATTTCAGGTCTGAGGTTAGGTTACAAAAAAACCTATGATTTTTTTTTTTTTAAAGATGACCGGTAAGGGGATCTTAACCCTTGACTTGGTGTTGTCAGCACCAGGCTCAGCCAGTGAGCCAACCGGCCATCCCTATATGGGATCCGAACCCACGGCCTTGGTGTTACCAGCACCGCACTCTCCCGAGTGAGCCACGGGCTGATGATTTTGATTTTAGTTTTTCTCTTGCTCTCAATATCATTTCTATTGTGTTTCTAGCTCTGAGGGAAGCAGGCTTTCATGTTGTGAGCTGTCCTATAAAGGAGCCCACATGGCAAAGAGCAAAGGGAGGCTTCTGGCCAATAGCCATTGAGGAATGTAGGCAAACAAGTCCAACAGGCAGAGAGGAAATGAATTCTGCTACATGAATGAACCTGGAAGCTCATCCTCCCCAAGTCAAGACTTAAGATAAGACTGCAGTCCTGGTCAACATCTTGGTTGTAGCCTTGTGAGAAACTCTGAGCCAGCGTCACCCAGATAAGCCACACTCAAGTTCCTGACCCATAGAAACTGTGAGATAGTAAATATTTATTGTTTTAAGTTGCTAAGTTGGGGCTAAAATAACAATAGGTTGGGCCAATTTCATAGCCATAGATAACTAATATAGAGGTATTTTTAAGAAGGAATAGAAATTGTCATATGTTTAAACAGAAACCTGAAGACTCTCCATAAGAAATCACTACATACATTTTTAAAAGAAAGTCAAATGATAATTATTTTAAAGAGTTACTGTTTGGAAACTATTAGTCAGGGTTCTCCAGAGAAACAGAACCAATAGGCCATCTATATAGATATAAAAAGGAAAATTATTAGGGGAATTGGCTCATGTGATTACAAAGACTGCGAAGTCTTATGATAAGCCATCTCATAAACTTAAGACCCTGAGATGCCAATAGTATGGCTCAATTCAAGTCTAAAGCCTCAGAACCAGGAAAGTCAATGGTGTAATTCTCAGTCTGAGGCTGAAGGCCTGAGAGCCCCGGGGCATGGCTGGTGTAAGTCCTGGAACCCAAGGCCTGAAGATCTTAGAATTCTGATATCCATGCACAGGAGAGAAGAGTGGCAACTTATAGAGAGGGAGATATTCACCTTCTCCTCTGTTTTTGTTCTCTCTGAGCCCCCAGGGGATTGGATGGTGCCTGCTCACACTGAGGATGGATCTTCCCCACCTAGATTCCTCTGGAAAGACTCTCACAGACACACTCCAAAATAATGCTTTGCCAGGTTTATAGGTATTTCTTAGTCTAGCCAATTTGATACCTAAAATTAACCATCACAGAAACGCTGTAGGAAACATATTTGAGAGAACAAGACTGGAAGAAAGGAGCTGTTGCAGTAATCAGATGAGAAATGACAAGGGAATGAATTAAGTCATTCAGAGAACATGGAGGAGAGAAGGCAAATTTGAGAGCTGTTATGAAGGAATGATTGATTAAATGTAATTACTAAATAGATATGGTTTTTAAACACTCATCAGATTTCTCCTGGGAAACAGCCCCACCCACCAGCCATCATGACTGATGGCACAAGTACACTGGCAACCTCACTGGCAGCAGCACTCCCCACCACAGCTGCAGATTCCAGTGCTGAGCAAGTGGTCTGTGACAGCCACTGCCATAGCAACTGCCACCACAAGGGTAGCTCACTGCCACACCAGCAGCCACCATCACCTTATAAGTGGCCCACTGACCAATTGTCAGCATAGACAGAAGGAGAGTCACCAGTGGAGTCCAGGGAAAGAGGTGAGTGAGCACATACCCATGACCCAGTGGCCCAACACACAGGGGGAGTTTTGCTGACATATGCAATAGCACACCTGGGAGTGGGAGGCACTGTGCAGCCCACGGGACTGCCTTCATCTTGGGAGAGACAATAGTGGAAACCCCTGAGCATACAGAAACCCAGGATATCCAAATAGAGCAAGGAAGAAAATACCCAACTACCCCTAACCCATCCCTCAACCAGGTTAAGTATAGCCCCAGAAGGAGCCTCTGCCTGTAGGAAAGAGGAAAGAGAAAATATACCCAGTGTCACCCATTCAAACCAAGGAGCACCACTGTACCCAGTGTACCCATCAGGGTCATAGGGAGCTAGACAGGATGACAGCAGGCCCACTCAGGGTCACTCACCACATCCAAAGAGTGACAGAGCACCCAGAAACTTCTTCCAAGATCTTGAGAGCTTGTTCACATTCCTGGATGAGCCAATATAGTGTCACCAACCTCAGCAAAGAATCACTAAGTGCCCCAGTAACTAGGCCATGGAGGCACTCACATGCAATTCCAGTACTGAATTCAGCTGAAGTACCTGCACAGAGACTACATTACTGCATCTACCTGGAATCAATACCAAAACAGCCCACTCAATGATCACTATAAAACACATCTATAAGAGGAAGTTTTTTTCCTCAAAGCCCACTCCAGATTAGTAGAAAAATCAACTACTTCACCAGAGGATTAGACATCAATGTAGAGATACTAGAAATAATGAAAAACAAAACAACAAACAAACAAACAAACAAACAAGAAAACATGACACCTATGACACCACCAAAGTAATATAATAATCTTCAAGTACCAGATCATATAGAGCCGGAAGCCCTTGTAATGACTAAGAAGGAATTCTAAGCAATAATCTTAAGCAAACCCAGTGAGATATAAGAAGACTCAGTTAGATGACACAACAAAATGAGAAAAAGTAGGATCTGAGGGAGAAAAAGTACAAGGAAATTAATAAATAATTTACTATATTAGAAAACATAAGAGAATTAACAGACAACAAGAAGTGCATAAACAACTGAATCATGGGTGTCCCAGAGGGGAGGGGAAAGGAAAAGTCACAGAAAACCTATTCAATGAAATAATAAGGGAGAATTTCCCAAGTATAAGGAGAGACATGGACTTTTAGATACAGGAGGCTCTAAGATTCCCAAACAGATTAAATCCAAATATTGTATGAGACACTTTATAGTCAATAGACAAAACTCAAAGACAAAGAGTTAATCTTAAAAACAGCAAGAGAAAAGCATGAAGTCACCTATAAGGGAATCCTTTTCAGACTAACAGCAGATTTCTCGATGGATACCATAAAGGCCAGAAGAGAATGAGATGATATATTCAAAATACTAAAAGAAAAATTTGCCAGCCAAGAATACTATACCCAGCAAGGTTATCCTTCAGAAATGAGGGAAAATAATATATTTCCCAGACAAACAAAACTAGGGGAGTTCACCTCCAAATGGCTAGCCCTACAAGAAACTCTCAAGGGAGTACTGCATCTGGAATTGGAAAAACATCAGACATTGTCATGAATACTCAAGAAGGAGCAAAACCCACTGAGAGAACAAATGTGTAAATGAGAAAGAGAAATAAACTATATCTTTTCACCTCCCCAAACAAATACTGAAGACAAATAATGAAAGGGCAAGAAAGGAATAAAAAATATTTAAAACATCTAAACAAAAATTGATAAAATTCCAGGAGTGAGTCAAAATCTTTCAAAAATAACCCTAAATGTAAATGGATTAAATTCCCCACTCAGAAGACACAGACTGGCTGATTGGATTAAAAAGCTAGACCCAACTATTTACTGTCTTTAAGAGACTCACCTCACCTGTAATGATACACACAGACTAATAAGGAAGGGAAGGAAAAAGAATACCACACAAATGGAAAACAAAAAATGAGCAGGAGTAGCTATTCTTATATTGGATAAAATAGACTTCAAGACAGAAATCATAAAGAGAGACCAAGAAAGTCATTGTATAATGATAAAGGGATCTATCCAGCAAGAAGACATGACAATCATAAATATATATGCAAACAACTCTAGATCACCCATTTATATAAAGCAAACACTATTAGATGTAAAAGAAAGAGATAGACCCCAATATGATAACAGTTGGAGACCTGAACACCCCTCTCTCAACATTGGACAAATCATCTAGGCAACAAATCAACAGAGAAACATAGGATTTAAAGCACACTTTAGACCAACTGGAGTTGGCAGATATTTACAGAACTTTTCATCCAACAACTACAGAATATATGTTCTTCTCATCAGCATATGGAACATTTTCAAGGATAGCCCACATGTTTGGTCACAAATCAAGAATCAGAAAATTCAAAAAGAAATTGAAATCATTTTAAGTATCTTCACTAGTTTAATGGATTAAACCGGAAATCAGTAACAAATGAAACTCTGGAAACTATACAAATAAATGGAAATTAAACAACATGCTCTGGAATGACCTATGAGTACAAGAAGAAATTAAACAGGAAATTTAAAAATTTCATGAAACTAATGAAAATAAAGACACATACCCAAAACTGTGGAATACAGCAAAAGCAGTGTTAAGAGGGAAGTTTTTTGCAATAAATGCTTATATCAAAAGAATAGAAATATTTCAAATAAACTACCAAGAACTAGAAAAGGACAATCCAACCCCCAAATTATTAGGTGGAAAGAAATAATTAAGATCAAATAAATAATGGAATAGAGACACAAAAAATTATACACAAAATTACTGAAACAAGAAGTTGGTTCTTTGAGAAGATAAAAAAAAATAGATCAACCATTTGTTAGCTTAACTAAAAAAAGAAGAGAGAAGACTCAACAAAAATCAGAAATGAAAAAGGGGACATTACAACTGATACCACATTAATAAAAATAATCACTAGAGACTATTATAATCAACTACATGCCAACAAATTTGAAAACCTGGAAGAAATGAATAAATTTCTGGACACATACAAACTACCAAGACTAAACCAAGAAGAAATAGAAAACCTGAACAGACCAATAACAAGCAATGAGATAGAAATCATATTCAACAGTCTCCCAACAAAGAAAAGCCCAGGATTGGATGGCTTTACTGCTGAATTCCACCAAACCCTTAAAGAGGTATTAATACCAACTCTCTTCAAACTATTCCAAAAAAATGAAACAGAGGCCATTCTCCCAAACTCATTCTGCAAGGCCAGTTTCACCTTGATACCAAAACCAGATACAGATACAACAGGAAAAGAAAACCATAGGCCAATAAATCTGATGAACATAGATGCAAAAATTCTTAACAAAATATTAGCATGCAGAATACAGCAACACATCAAAGAAATTATACACTATGATCAAGTGGGATTCATCACAGATTCAAGGATGGCTCAACATATGCAAGTCAATAAATGTGAAAAACCATACAGTTTTAGTCCATTTGTGTTGCTATAGCAGAAATACCTGGGAATGTGTAATTTATAAGGAAAAAATGTTCATTTGGCTTATGATTCTGTGACAGCTGCATCTGGCATGGGCCTCAGGCTGCTTCTACTCATGGTGGAAAGTGGCAGGCAACTGGTGGGTACAAGCAGATCACATGGCGAGAGGAAGCAAGAGAGAGAGAGAAGGTGCCAAGATCTTTTTAAGCAATGAGCTCTTGCGGGAACTAATAGAGCGAGAACTCACTCATTAATCCTCCCTCCCCCAAGGAGAGCATTAATCCATTCATGAGGGATCCACCCCCATAACTCAATCAGTTTCCAACACTGCCACATTGGAGATCAAATTTCAACATGAGTTTTGGAGGGGACAACACATCCCAACTCCATCATTCCACCCCTGGTCCCCCAAAACTCATGTTGGTGGGTACAAGCAGATCACATGGTGAGAGGAAGCAAGAGAGAGAGAGAAGTTGCCAAGGTCTTTTTAAGCAAGAGCTCTCACGGGAACTAACAGAGCAAGAACTCACTCATTAATCCCCCCTCCCCCAAGGAGAGCATTAATCCATTCATGAGGGATCCGCCCCCATAACTCAATCAGTTTCCAACACTGCCACATTGGAGATCAAATTTCAACATGAGTTTTGGAGGGGACCACACATCCAAACTGCATCACACACCATCAAAATCAAGGAAAAAAAGCATGATTATCTCAACACATGCAGAAAAAGCATTTGATGAAATCCAACATCCCTTCATGACAAGGTCTCTTAGCAAATTAGGTATAGAAGGAAAGTATCTCAATACAATAAAAGCCATATGACAAACCCACTGCCAATATCATCCTGAATGGGAAAAAGTTGAAAGCTTTTCCCTTAAGAATGGGAACAAGACAAGGATGCCCACTCTCACCATTCTTATTTAACATACTGTCAGAAGTACTAGCCAGAGCAATTAGGCAAGAGAATGAGAAAAAGACATCCAGATTGGAAAAGATGAAGTCAAATTGTCCCTATATGCAGATGACATAATCATAATATAGAAAGCCTAAAGACTCTGCAAAACAAACAAACCACCAAAAAAGACTCTTACAGTTGATAAATAATTTCAGTAAAGTTGCAGAATACAAAGTCAACATGTGAAAATCAGTAGCATTTTAATACTCCAACAATGAACTAGTGGAAAAATTAATCATGAAAGCTAGCTTATTTATAAGTCACCAAAAAATAAAATACCTAGGAATAAATTTAATCAAGAAGATTAAAGATCTCTGCAACAAGAACTACAAATCACTGCTGAAAGAAATTAAAGAGGACACAAAAAGATGGAAGGACACTCCACGCTCTTGGATTGGAAGAACTAACATTGTGAAAATGTCCATACTTCCCAAAGTAGTCTATGGATTCAATGCAATCTCCATCAAAATAACAATAACATTCTTCACAGAAATAGAAAAATGATCCTAACTTTCATACGGAACAACAAAACACCCCAAATAGCCAAAGTAAACCTGAGCAAAAATAATAATAATAACGCTGGAGGCATAATGCTACCTGACTTCAAATTATACTACAAAGCTAACCAAACCAGCATGGTACTGGCATAGAAACAGACACTCAGACCAATAGAACAGAGCAGAGAGCCCAAAATCAACCCACACACTTACAGCCAACTGATCTTTGACAAAAGCACCAGAATACACACTGGAGAAAAGACTGCCTCTTCAATGAACGGTGCTGGGAAAACCATACATCCATATGTTGAAGATTTCTGCTGGATTCCAATCTTAAGGGAATGAATGGGTTATGGTCCTTTAGTAAGAATAAAGGCAAGAGAAGAAGGAGCAAATATGAAGAGTATGAAAATGAGCTTAGTTTTCGACATTCTGAGTTTGAGATGCTCTGGTACTTCTGCATGAAAATAATACTAATGGCAATAATAATTAGCAGTGTGCAGTAAGTGTTTAATTGTCAATAGATCCTGTTTGAAGCATTCTACATGGATTTTTACTTTTATCTCCATGCCAATGTTATCTAATAGTTGCTATCATTGTTTCCTTTTAACAGTGAACAGTGTGAAAATTAGAGTGGTCAAAGAACATGCCCAAAAGGCATAGAGTGATTTTGAGATAATAATTTGAGTTTAAGTAGTTTGTTTCTGAAATTCAAACTTCTTGCCTCCACTCCATACTTTTCTTACAGGACCAACTCATAAAAGGAAATAATTGGGCACGGTCTTCAGAAATTCTCAATTTCTTTAGATTGCCCTAAAAATTTTTGTAACCAAACAATTCTGATTATAATTATGTGACTCAGACCACAGCCTAGAGAATAATTACGAGCATTTAAAATTTTCTGGTGAATTATATTTTGTGAATCAATTGCATATAAGATATGTTGTTGATAAATATGGGAAAAGACAGGCCTGGTTTTTAGTGTTAAATTTAATCATTATAGTACAAGCCTTCTGGGTGATGCTTCTCACATTCATTTAAGCAGATTATAACAATAATTGTTTAAATCCAGGATCTTCATCAATGAGGTTGCATAGCATAAGGATATTCTGTGATTTTACAAATGCACTTTAACTTGATTACACTATTGAAAAATTATGGCCCAAATAGTTCATGTAAATATCATTTAATTTTGTTTAACTTTTACTTTTTTAGAAATAGTATTCTGCAAATTGTTACTAGGATTAACAGAAAAGTTCCATATTTCTTTGAAATAAATATCAATTTGGCAGAACATGAAAACTACAAGGTTATATGTGGAGGAAAGAAAGAGGGAGAGAGAGATGTACCTCTGGGGGATTTTTTTTTAGGACCACAAGAAGAAAATTTTTAGTATTGAAATGAGTAAGAGAACTTTCTTGTTGATTGCAGGTGCCTAAAGAGAATATATGGAGATATTTAAACACTGAAAGTTATAGAGGTATGGAAGCTAATGGTCAAAGCTAAGGGAATTAAGGGAAGACTTGCACACTTAATTCAAAGAATTTTAATCAATTCAGTGAACTCTTCTCTGAAATGTTTATTTGCATTCTGTCCTCTGTTCTTTTTACACCCATGTCCTGAACTTACCTCAATGCTATCACCTTTTGAAGTTTGGTGAATGTCTATTTTTCCTCTAACTTCTGATTATGACAATTAAAAAACATAACAGAAAAAAATAGTATAATAATTACCTGACACTCCTCATGTAGATTCAGCAATTGTTAATATTTGCCATATTTGCTCTGTGTGTGTGTATTTTTAATTCATCCTTGTGTATTCCAGCATGCATCTTTAGGAATACAGAATTCTTTAGGGTTTCTTTTTTGGTGCCAATGACAAGAGAGAGTTCATTGTAATGATTAAGAACAAAGGCACTTAGAGAGATCAATTTGAAACCTGACCCACCAATTACTAGTCTAGTAATTTTTCTTTACATCTTTACTTCTTTAAACTTTGGTTTCATCATATATAAAATGGGTATGAAATATTTTTCTATATGACAGTATTATCGTAAGATGAAATAAGAGAGTATATGCAAAATGCTCCAGCCTGATGCCTTGAACAAGTGAGTGCTCAGTAAGAGTGGAGTTTTCTTAGGTCCCTGCCATTGTTCCCATCCTTGCCTCACTGCTCCCTGTTCTTGTTCAAGTATTCTACATTAGCAGCTAATATAAAATCAAATTAAGTTTGAGAATGGAAATTTGGAAATCTGAAGAAAAGTTTGGAGAAGGCACAACTTTTAAAACTACTTAAGATTATTATTTTTTTCTCAAAAGAAAAAGAAATTAACTAGCAGAAATATTTGCCCACATTATCATTTGCTGAGAATGAACATAGATGAGTTTTCTTCTGCCCAAGCTAATTTTGCGTTATTTAGGAGGTTTCCAAAGAAGGGGCGGATTTGGGAACTTTTATAAACACCTTACCTTCAAGTGAGTTTATAACCAGTGATCAGTACTTGCTATTTAGAAATGTTTTATCACTTGGATATTTTCACAGAGAACTTAATGAGAGTAGTTGGGAAGCAGCTAGAGTTCTTTAACGGTTGTTAGAGAAACAAGCAGTATTTCTTTGGGGAAGGATTACCACCACTATCTTTAAGAGAAAGGGAACCTCCCTTGGGTTAAGTCAGTGATGTTGGCTTTGCTATAATCCAGAGTGGAGAACGAACTGTTTCTTTCTGAAGAGACCAAATGAGTTTCTAGATAAAGAAGGATTCAGCATAAATCTTTCTCTCTTTATCCAGAGCAAAAGGGAGGAAAAGCACAAAACTTTGCACAACACTTCCTTTAGTCAGATACTGAGCTAACATCATGTGTGTGTGTTTGTACTTTTACAGAATCCCCACATGACCCTAAGTGGTGGTGACTGCCATCTTTAACATATACTGGTGTGGATGCTAAGGATTTTAGGGATTCAGTGTTTTGTTCAATGTCACACAGTTAGCAGATAATGCAGTTGCTATTTAAACTCAAGCATGTCTGCTTCTAAAATTGATACTCCTTGCACTATAACAGTGGTTTTTGACCTAGCAGCATCAATATCACTTGTAAGAAATGCAAATATTTAGGCTCCAAACCAGATCTACCACGTCAGAATCTCTGGGGATGGTGTCTGGCAATCTGTGTGTAGGCATTCCTCATTTTATTCCATTTCACTTTATTGTATTTTCTACAAATTGAAGGTATGTGGCAAACATGCATCAAGGAAGTCTGTTAGCACTGTTTTTTCAACAGCATGTGCTCATTTCATGTCTCTGTGTCACATTTTGGTAATTCTCACAATATTCAAACTTTTAAATTATTATTATGTCTGTTATGGTGATCAGTGATATTTGATATTGCTATTGCAATTGTTTTGGGGTGCCAAGAACTGTGCTCATATAAGACAGCAAACCTAACTGATAAATGTTGTGTGTGTTCTGACTTCTACTCACTGGTTGTTCCCCTTTCTCTCTCCCTTTCCTCAGGCTTCCCTATTCCCTGAGACACAACGATATTGAAATTATTCCAATGAATAACCCTACAATGGCCTCTAAGTGTTCAAGTGAAAGAAAGAGTTGCATGTCTCTCAATTAAAATCAAAAGCTAGAAATGATTAAGCTTAGTGAGAAAGGCATAGAAAAGGCCAAGATAGGCTAAAACCTAGGCCTCCTGTGCCAAAGAGCCAAGTTTTGAATGCAAAGGACAACTTTCTGAAGGAAATTAGTGCTACTCCTGTGAACACATGAAAGATAAGAAAGCAAAACAGCCTTATATTGATATGGAGAGAGTTTTAATGGCCTGGATAGAAGACCAGGCAAACCACAACATTCCCTTAAACCAAAGCTTAATTCAGAGAAAAGTCCTAATTCTTTTCAATTTTATGAAAGCTAAGAGAGGTGAGAAAGCTGAAAAAGAGAAGTTTGAAGCTAGCAGAAGTTGATTCACAAGGTTTAAGGAAATAAACCATCTCCACAACTAAAAAGATCATTGATGAAGGTGGCTCATTAAACAACAGATTTTTTTTATCTTTATTTTTTATTTATTTATTTTTTGAATTTTTATTTTGTCAATATACAATGTAGTTGATTATTATGTCCCATCACCGAAACCTCCCTCCCTTCTCCCTCTCCCCCCTCCCACCCAAGTGTGTCCCCTCCATTTGCTTGTTGTAAGAACTTCAAAAAAAAAAATTGTGGTTGTTATATCTTCCTCTCCCCCCCGCCCCCAGTTTTTTGTTTGTTTGTTTGTTTGTTTGTGTGTGTGTGTGTGTGTGTGTATGTATGTGTGTGAATTGATT
>NW_007729085.1:82690-168169 GCF_000696425.1 Galeopterus variegatus
AGCAGACAAGGATGCCCACTCTCACCACTCCTATTCAACATAGTTTTGGAAGTATTAGCCAGAGCAATCAGAATTGAGAAGGAAATAAAGGGCATCCAGATTGGAAAGGATGAAGTCAAACTGTCCCTGTTTGCAGATGACATGATCCTATATATCGAACAGCCCAAATCATCTATTAAAAAACTCTTAGAGGTGATAAAAGAGTTCAGCACAGTAGCAGGATACAAAATCAACACACAAAAATCAGTAGCATTTCTATTCACCAATAGTGAAGAAGCAGAAAGAGAAATCAAGAAAGCGTGCCCATTTACAATAGCCACCAAAAAAATAAAATACTTAGGAATTGAACTAACTAAGGATGTGAAAAATCTCTATAATGAGAACTATAAACCACTCCTGAGAGAAATTAGAGAGGATACAAGAAGATGGAAAGACATCCCATGCTCCTGGATTGGAAGAATCAATATAGTGAAAATGACTATACTACCCAAAGTTATCTACAAATTTAATGCAATCCCCATCAAAATTCCTATGACATTTCTCACAGAAATGGAAAGAACTATACAGTTATTTATCTGGAATAACAAAAGACCACGAATAGCCAAAGCAATGCTGAGCAAAAAAAATAAAGCTGGAGGTATTACTCTACCTGACTTTAAACTATACTACAAAGCTATAATAACCAAAACAGCATGGTACTGGTATAAAAACAGAGACTCTGATCAATGGAATAGAATAGAGCACCCAGAAATCAACCCACGCACTTACTGCCATTTGATCTTCGACAAAGGCACCAAGCCTATTCACTGGGGTCGGGACTGCCTCTTCAGCAAAGGGTGCTGGGATAACTGGATATCCATATGCAGGAGATTGAAACTAGACCCATACCTCTCACCATATACTAAAATCAACTCAAAATGGATTAAGGATTTAAATATACACCCTGAAACAACAGATTTTTAATGTAAATGAAACAGCCTTATATTGGAAGAAGATGCCACTTAGGACTTTTACAGGTAGTGTGGATAGGCTGATTCTTGTTAGCGACTAATGCAGCCGGTGACTTTAAGTTGAAGCCAGTGTTCATTTACCATTTAAAAAATCCTAGGGCCCTTAAGAATGAAGCTAAATACACTCTGCTTGTGCTCCATAAATAAGACAACAAAGCCTGAATGACAACACATCTCTTTACAGCATGGTTTACTGAATATTTTAAGCCCACTGTTGAGATCTACTGCTCTGAAAAAAAAGTATTTCTTTCAAAATATTACTGCTTATTGACAGCGCACCTGGTCACCAAAGAGCTCTGATGGATATGTACAAGGAGATTAATGTTGTTTTCATGTCTGCTAACAAAACATCCATTTTTCAGTCCAAAGATCAAGGAGTAATGTTGACTTTTAAGTCTTATTATTTGAGAAATATATTTCATTAAACTATACCTGCTGTAGATAGTTGTATTAGTCTGTTTTCTGTTGCTTATAACTGAATACTTGAAATAGGTAACTTATAATAAACAAAATTTATTTTTCACAGCTTTGGGGGCTGAGAAGTCCAAGGTCTGGGCGGTACATCAGGTGAGACCCTTCTTTTTGGTGGAGACTCTCAGAAAAGCCCAAGGCAGTGTAGGTACCACATGGCAAGAGTAGCAAGAGCAAGAATGGGCTAACATGCTTCTTCCTCTTTCTATAAAGCTGTTAGGGCCATTCCCATGATAACCTAATTACCCATCAACCCATTAATCCATGAATAGCTATGTTCTTGTGGTCTAATCACTTCTTAAAGGTCCAATCTTTCAAATACCATATTGGGGATTAAGCTCCAAGATGAATTTGTGGGGACATTCAAACCATAGCTATAGTAATTCTTCTAATGAATCTGTACAAAGTAAATTGAAAACCTTCTGGAAGGTATCAATCATTCTAATGCCATTAAGAATATTCACTATTCTTGAGAAGAGTCAAAATATCAACATGAAAAGAAGTTTGGAAGAAGTTGATTTCAGCCCTCATTGATGACTTTGAGGAGCTCAAGACTTAAGCGGAAGAAGTAACTGCAGATGTAGTAAAAATAGCGTGACAACTAGAATTAGAAGCAGAGCCTGAAGATGTGACTGAACTGCTGCAATCTCATGATAACATTGTAGTGGATAAGAAGTTACTTCTTATAAGATGAGGAAAGAAAGTGGTTTCTTGAGATTAAATCTACTTCTGGTGAAGATGCTGTGAATATTGTTGAAATGACAACAAAGGACTTAGAATATTACATTAACTGAGTTGATTAAATAGTGGCAGCATTCGAGAGGATTGACTTTAATTTTGTGAGAAGTTCTACTGGGGTAAAATGTTATCAAATAACAACACGTGATACAGAGAAATATGTTTTGAAAGGAAGAGTAAATCCATGAAGCAAACTTTATTGTTGTCTTATTTAAGAAATTGCCACAGTCACCTCAGCCTTTAGCAACCAACAACCTGATCAGTCAGCAGTCACCAACATCAAGGCAAGACCCTCCGCCAGCAACGAGATTATGACTCACTGAAGGCTCAGATGATCATTAACATTTTTTTTAGCAATAAAGTATTTTTGAATTAAGGTTTGTACATTGTTCTTTTAAGCATAATGCTATTGCACATTTAATAGACTATAGCGTAAACATAACTTTTATATGCACTGGGAAACCAAAAAATTTATATAACTCCTTTATTGCATTATTTGCTTTATTGTGGTGGTCTGGAACTGAACCCATAATATCTCCTGTATTATGCCTGTATTAACAAATCTCCTAGGTGATTTTGATGTACATAATGAGTGAGATCCCTTGCAAAATATTTTCTATACCCAGCGGCATTTGAAATTTGTAGAATTTAGAGAAGGAAAGAGGTGTTAAGAGTAAGCAATTCCAACTTGGCAATTACTGTTCTGATTACACCTCTCTGAAGGTATTATAATCATAGGCTAGATCAAGAAGAAAACTTGGAGACTTCCCTTGATAATATCTGTGAAATCACTAGAGAACTGAGGCTAAGAGAATCTATCCAGATGGGCCTCCCCACAGAGGAGCACATTTGTGAAAGGAAAGGTGGATCATGCCAGTGGGGAGATATGAGATGGTTCAGTGAGAAGAATACTCAGCAGAAGGATATTTTAGCTGACGTTCTGGGAACTGTTGATTCTAATGCTTTTTAGAAAAGAATTCTTCAGAGACAACTTAGGAAAATATTTGACATGGGAACACTGTGATACTTGTGATTTGCTGTTACAAAACACAGTATTTGTTTCTTTCATTTTATTAACTTTTAATAGAATTTTATTCTAGGTTACCATGAACAGTGTCTTACAAGTTGAAATACAGATGCTAGCTTAATACATTATTAATACTATTTGAAAAATGCATATTGAAGGTCTACAGTAGGCTTTGTAATGTGGAAGGACAAAATAAATTTACTAGTTGGGGATCCAAGCCAAAACCAGAAAGACACAAACATTAAAAAAAAAAAGAAAGAATTAAGTTCTTGGTGGCCATAGAATCTTTGACAAAGCATGAAGGCAAAATTTTGTCTTTTGATTATGCAAAGTAACTTCATACTGTAAGCTAAAGTGTTAGGCATGAAATTGCCATTTATCACAAATCAATTACAAATAAATATGGTGAGCAGATGTGATAGTATAACTAGAAGAAACAGAAGCAAAAATTAGATGATTTTACTTAAATAAGTGAACAGATGCATGGAAGAAAACAAAACTAGCAAAAGAAACAAACAATTGGAATACAAATTTTTAATCAATAAGTGAAGTAAAAAAGAACTGTGGTCCTAAATTGAGATATCTGGTGTGGGGAAGTATTGTCCATTCATTTCCTTGGCAAGTATTTTTTAGGCATCTGTGATCAACATAAAGATTATAGGTTTTCAGCTCTGAGTTTCTCCCAGATTTAGATCTCATCCATGCATGGGTGTGGGAGGAGGATTGCCACCCATCCAAGGTTTCTGGGCATTTGGTATTCAAGATGGCCAATGAATGAAGCAAAGCCTGGAATGTGGCCACTGTGGTCATGTTTGTGGTTTCCACACTCCCAGAGTCTTTTGACTGCCAGAATAAATTTGGCAATATCTAGATGGGTTCCTGCCAGTACCAGGTTTGAGCCTTGTTTGGACCTATTTTCAGAGTATCTGATTGATTCAGAATTTCTTTCTTATCACTAGTGTTCTCTATAAGAAAAACATAGAAATAAATTTTAAAATAAAAAAAAATAAAGAGAAAAGATGTAGAGAAGCTCTCTTACAGTTTTTCTGTAGCTAGAGCTGTAGAATTACAGAGATGAGTAAGCTCACCTTTAACCTCCTTTACCATCTTTAGGCAATCTGTAAATTAACAAGTCTTCTAGGTAATTTTGTTGTACACTAAGGTATGAGAACCACTTTGACAGATAGACCCTATTTTTACTCTTTCTTCTGTAACAGCATTTCTGCAATATTGAATTTTACATCTATATAATAGCTCTCTGGCAAAATGACATTTTTGTAGAGAAATTCTGTACCGTACTATACATGCATACTATATGGCAGTGCAATATTGTATAAAAAGTTCTAGGTTTGAAGTAAAAGGATCCAATTTTGAATTCTGGCTGAGTCTTTTAGCTATCTCTGCCACATTGGGAGATACATTTATTATTTATTATACTCAGTTTCCCTGCTTGTAAAATGGGAAAATATTTTTAATTCTCAAGGTAGTTCTGTTACTAATAAGAAAATTATTAATATATTCAACTAATATTTTTTGAGCACCTATTGTGTGTCTGGTATGGTACTAAAAACTAGGGATGCAGAAATGAGTAAGACACTGTCATTTTTCTTAAGAAATAATAGGGAGTTCCAATATTATGTAAGTATTGCTGTGGGGAAAGCTGAGAACATAACTCATGCTAGTGTATATAGTAGTGAGAAAGAATCAGAGATAACTTCCAAGAGAGATGTTCTGTTGAGAGAAAGACACAACTAAAGTAGGAAGAAAAAATCAACAATGGAAGTGGGTGATGGGTGGAGCATCCTGCCTAAAGAGCAAAACATATGCAAAAACTTGGAGGCAAAAAAAAGAATTGAGCATGAGTGGTACTGCAAGTAGTTTGATGTGCTCATCAAGGCTAAGGGGGAGTCCTTAGAGATGTGTATATGTAAATAGCAAGCAAATCAGTAAGGGCTTAAGCAACATAACCTGTGGAAGGTGGAGCCAGCACTGAGGAGTTTTAAAAAGACATTGGCACGATTCGATTTATATTTTGTAAAGATCATTTGGCTGTGTTACATAAACATGGACAAGGATTCCATTTAGGTTGTGGTTGTGATAATGTAGGCAACAGATAATGATGGCCTAAACTAAGAAAATGGTGATACAAATGGGAAGAAGTAGAGAGATTTGAGGTATTAATGATGTATCCTCAACGGCAGCTGAAAACCAATAGGGTTTAACTGAACAAAAAATTTGTTAGCATTATGTTTTGGGACCTTATTAGCCCATGGTTACAAAATTTTTTAATAGCCAGATTATGATCAATTGAGCGCTCACTGATCGAAACTTATGTCGAGTGAAATAAGCAAAGCACAGAGGGATAAATACTGCATGTACTCATTCCTATGTGGGAGCTAAGGGAGAAAGAAGGAAGGAAAGAAAGACCACAGTGGTGGGTGGGACATGCAGAAGGAGAGAACAGACCTAGGGATACAAAGTGGAGTGGCGGAAAGGGGGAGGCAGAGGGAGGTTGGCAATAATTGGGTGGGGGACACAGGGTACAACTGCAATTAGTGGTAATGAGCATGCTGCCAGTATGGATCTGGCCTTCACATCTTGGGCACGAGTGGTGACAATCAGCTTTGTATCACATGAATATTCATAACCAATAAAAATAAAATAAAAAAACCCAGAAATGCTGGCAAATCTTCTTCCTTGAAGTGTCCATTACCTCAGAAGAGTTTTCCAGGGTGCTGCTTCTTGGACGTTCAGGGTCAAGTCCCTAAAGTCCCTCTGCTCTCTCTCTCTGTCTCACTACCCTATGGCTGACTTTACTGGATGATCTGAAAGTCCCCAGTCTATGGGCACTTGGGTCCTCTGCTGGGCTGGTTGTTGCTGTCCTCCTTCTGGCCACAGGAGAGCCCTCTCCCCCATCTTTCAGACCTCTGCTGCTGTGTCAGAGGCAGGGACAGCACCTGACTGATGAGGAGAAACCTCATTGCCATTCGCTGTTTTATGATTTATTTCTAATTATTGACTATCCTTACCTAACAAAGTATTCTTTCGTGTGGATGTTTTTAATAAAACTTCGGTACTGTTTGGCTTACATTGTGAGTTTCTAGAAGCTGGAAATGATGTTTCTCATATGACTCATATCGTACAGATTCTAAGACCATGACATATGCGAGTAGACGTTTAATAAATACTCTTTGTGTTAATTTTAATGAAAATTGATGCACAAGGTAAAATTTTTTTACTTTGAAAAAAGAGTCTCTAAGAAAAGGACCAAGAAATAAGAATGGGTCTGATAAAGTTATTATAAAATATAATTTCCTTTTCATTTTACCCTACTGAAAATTTATTATCAGATAAATTCTGGTATAAATTATGTTTACTTAGGATATTGGTGACTTAGTAAAGCAAGGTGTTATAAACAGATTGTGTTTCAGATATTGTCATTTCTGATATCTAATAAAATCAAACAATAAAATATAGGATTTTATATCTTCATACTCCAGTTAAGGAGCAGCCTTTTTCTATAGAATTAACTGAACTATACTAAATAATTTAGACTTTTTTGCATAAAAAATTATGGCATTTATGTTTGTATTGTGTTCTACAGTAAACAAAAGGACCGTATATAAGCAACAGGGTTATCATGAGTGAGTTTTCACCTCCAGATTAAATCCTTAGTGAAATGAAACAAAGAAGCAAGTGGACTATATCTTAGCCCACAGGATAAGACTGTTTATGTTCTCTATACCATTCTGTTTAAAAGCAAATAGCCTAGACTCTGAGAAATATACTGGTCTCATATTATGTTACCTTGTTTTGTTGAGGCCATGGGAATAGATCACAAAACAGTGAATGGCGATGAGGTTTCTCCTGAAGAAACACACTCACTACCATTCAGCCTCCAAAGAGAGATCAAGACTCAGGGCACAAGCCTTAACTGGGGGTGAAGAAAAAACTTCCTTTTCTCTCTGGGATTGAAGGGAGGTTTATTCTGAATCCAAGGTGTGGAGATCCTGGAGAATTTAGATGTGTGGGTTCAGATACTTCTGACCACATGAAGAATAGTGGGCAATGAGGCAGGATAAAGAACTCTAGGATGAGATGGGGTCCACACATCAATGAAAATCAATTTCTGTGCTGCTGTTCCCTGGAATCAGGTTGGTTCCCTGAAACTTCTGATGCGTGTTCTTAGAAGTTATGGCCTGGACTCAGCTGTGCTCTGTAGAACTTGCATCCCCATGTCAGGTGCTGTCCCATGCCTCTGACAAAGCAGCAGAGGTCTGAAAGATGGGGGAGAGGGCTCTCCTTGTGGCCAGAATGAGGATAGCAACAACCAGCCCAGCAGAGGACCCAAGTGCCCATAGATCATCCAGTAAACAGTCAGCTATAGGGTGGTGAGACACAGAGAGAGAGAGCAGAGGGACTTTAGGGACTTGACCCTGAACGTCTAAGAAGCAGCACCCTGGAAAACTCTTCTGAGATAATGGACGCTTCAAGGAAGAAGATTTGCCAACATTTCTTTCTTTCTTTCTTTCTTTTTTTTTTTTTTTCGGTCAAATGAGAAAGTACTCTTCACAGAGTCCACACAGAGTTGTAGATTTGGGAGTGCTTTCCTACATCATAAAACAACCCACAACTTCACCCCCACCAGGGGCTCATTTCCTTCAGAGAACTCAGGACCTTAACTCTCTACTTTCAAGATCTACTTGGCCATAACTTTCCCATAAGCAAAAATTATTTTTTTGTCAGACCCTTTTTCATCTCTTTCCCTATTAACTCTTAGCTTCCTTAAATGATTTTCTGTCCCACTGAGAGTCTCACACCTGGCGTTCTTCACTCTGTTCTGTATTCAGTCGCTTGGGTCCCTCTACTTCCATTGCTGATTGAAGATGGCAAGTGGAGGAAAGGTTGGAAATAGCTCTGACCATGGTCTGGACTCAGAACAGAGTAGATCAGCATGATCCATGTTTTTCCATTGCTCAGAAAATTCCTACACATGTTGTCTCTATGATATAATAAAATGGTGTTCTCCTTCCTTCTGTTGTCCTATGGTTGGGCCCCAAGAAGAGGGCAGAGAGGTAGACCCAAAACTGCTACTGTCTCCTATCCATGCCCTCTCTCAAGAGTAAATAAATAAATAAATAAATAAATAAATAAATAAATAAATAAATAAATAAATAAATGAACTCACTTGAATAACACAGCAGGGAGTTTCTTGTTCCCCTGTATACCAGCTAGCTGGTTTTAGATCTGCTGTCTAGGCGAAGCTGTCATTTACTGTTTTGCTTTATAAATTGGACATTTCCCCCTTTGAATATACTCATCTTTCTACAATGGTCCCTTTTTCACTCTATTTTTTTTTTCTCTGATATACATTGATTTCATTCAGAGCCCCCTACCTGCTTCCTTGAATATTGTCTCCTGGCACATGTTGAGATAGAAAATGTTCCATCTCAATCCATGCTTGAGAATACCTGGACACTCTCACAGGGATTTCTAGTTCCCTCACCTTCTTCCACCTAAATATCCACTCCTCACTATCTATTGCATTTGCCACAGTTATCACTGAATTGTGAGGTGTCATAAATTCCCCTATGGGTCAATTTGTGAATAGGTAGAGAGATATCTCTGTATACTGCTTTAGCCTTTAGCATTCCTTGTTCTGGCTTTGGACTTTACATTATCTACTGGCAAGAATTCTAACAAGTCTAATATCAAATACAGATCATTTTGCAGTTGTCAGCTGAAATTCTGTTGTGAAACCCCATGTCCTTCTTGCAGCTTATGATCCTACATCTGCATGTCGTAGAATTTTTTTCTGTTTCACACATAACCAAAAGCAGATGTATTTGTTGGCATATTCCCTATACATTTTTAGGTTAAAAGAGTATCTTTTTGCTTTGGTCAAGACTCTTAATGTTGTAAATGACAGAACCCCAATCAAAATTGGCTTAAGCAAAAATTATATTTATTGGGTTCCATAGCTAGAAATCCACTGGTAGGTCTGGCTTCAGGATTCAAACAATGTCATTAGAACTCATTTTATCTTTTGTCATTTCTTGGCTTGCTTTCATGTTTTTGGTTCCAAGTGGTAACAAGATGATTGCATGATCTCCAGTTCTTACATAAGCTCAGGCCTCACAGAAAAGGGCAGAAATATCTTTTCCAGAACTTAGAGCAAAATCTTCTTGCATCTCACAAGCTCAGTTTACCTCATGTGTCCATTTCTTAACAACCACTGTGACCAGGCAAACACAATACTGCAAAGTTCCAGTTCTAAGTCACCCAGATTGGGAGATGGGTTCAGCTCTAACAGAAACAAAATGGACTGAGAAGAAAATTGGGACATTGTTATCAGAAGGTGCTGAGCAGCAAAAGCAACAGCTTTTCATTGTAGCTCTCCTAACCTTGGTATGTAGCAGTTTCCAGGAAAAAAATGGGTTGAAAATGTATGGACCCAAATATAAAAAGATAGTACCATAAGAAACACTTAGTTTTGCAAGTATTTGAAAAGGAGATACCGTGGCATAGTATAATCTTCTGGATATCAAGATTTTTGAGAATGATAAAAATGTAGCAGAAAGTTATTGGGTATGTAATATATGAAATAACATATATTTTTAATTATCAGTTATTATTTTAAGCAAAAGAGATTTCTAGCATCAGGAAAAAAATGTTTAAATATGATATAGTAATTGCTATTATTCAGATAGTTATCTGTCTTTAAATGGTCCAAATGTTCTCTTTTATATTGATATAAGTAACATTTGCCAATTAAATACAACATATGTATTCATTAAAAAATACCTTTGATATATATTCTAAGCACTGCGACAAATAGTAGTTGAAAAGAATGCTTTGTCTACATGCTATTTTACTTAGAACAATATTACAACAATTTCAGAGGAAGTAAAATATCAATAATAAGCAAAATTTTTTATCCACTAATAAAATCTGTATATATGAATCAACATTGATAAAAAAAAAATCTCCCAAAGTTTAATAATTCTCACAAACAAGGAAGACAACATTTTTCCTCCACAAACATTTTTGAATACTTTATTTTCTAGTAGGCAGACAATATTTTCATCCACTAACTATATTTCTAACTGTGAATGTGTAAACTGAGAAGAGAATTATGCTATATCGTTATTGGTAAAATGCTAGATTTTGGTTACCTTTCTTAATGAGAGAAAACCAAATCTTCATAATAAAGAGCAGAAAAGTTTGAATTTTGGAACATGTTTAGTATTGGCTAAATTGCATTTACCCAGAATTCATATTTTAAAGTTCTAACCCCCAGTCTCAGAATGTAACAGTATTTGGAGACAAGGTCATTAAAGAGGTGGTTAAGTTAAAATGAAATATTCAGGGCTGGCCCTAATCCAGTATGACTTTGTCCTTATAAGTAGAGGAAATTTGGATACATGGACAGACACCAGAAATGTGCATACAGAGAAGACCATTTTAAGATACTGAAAGAAGATGGCCACTTGCAGCCAAGGAGGGAAGCTTCAGAGGAACCGAATCTGCTGACATCTTGATCTTGGACTTCTCTAGCCTCCACAATTGTGAGAAAATATATTTCTGTTATTTAAGCCACCCAGTCTGTGGAATTTTGTTACGACAGCCCAGCAAACTAATGTAAGGTTTAAGACCACTAGAATTCCTGTTACAGTAATGAGTAATACATGGTTAAATATTGCCTGGGTCTAGATAATCCATCACCATTCACTGAACAAGCATAGTAACTGGAAGCATAAAAAACAAAAGAAAAGTTGTGTGAGATGAAACAGCACAGTAAAGTAATATCTAGAGCATGTAAGGTCCTGTTAGCTCTTGAACTTGATGCAAAAAATAACAAAAATTTTCTGAAGGGAGTGAGAAAATCAAACATGCCTTTTAAGAAGGTCAGTCTGACTGTAGTAATGATAGATTAGACAGTATCAAAAGTGATATAAACATAGAAGTAGAGAGTAGAATAATGGTTATGAGAGGCCAGGAGGGGAAAGGGGAGAGGGGTGGAGGAGAAGTGGTGGACTAATGGGTACAAACTATGCTATCTGCCCTAAGTGAATCATTGGGCAGTATATGTATTCTTTGAAAAAACCCACTGTACTCAGAAGTATGTACAAGTAAATGTTAAATAAAAGAAAAGTGATATAGGGTAGAATATTTGTTACCAGAAGCAGGGAAGGGGTGGAGGGTAGGGGGGTGGTGAGAGATTGGTAAATGGATACAAAGTTATAGTTAGATAGGAAGAATAAGTTCTGGTGCTCTAAGGTGACTATAGCTAATAATATTGTATTGTGTATTTCAAGATAGCCAGAAAAGAGGATCTTGAGTGTTATAACCACAAAGAAATGATAGAGTCCAGAATGAAGTGAGGCCCCGGGATACCGGAGGCCAGGAGGAGGGGCGGGGGCAGTGCGAGGCAGCCACAGACAAGTTTCTCCGTCAGCCAAGGAGGGTGCGGATAGACAGACAGATGCTGGAGCCTGCCTGAAGCATGTGAAAGCTGAGCCGGAGCTCAGTGCTTCTGGAAGAGCGCAAGGAGGAGGACAGCCTATGAGGTGGGCTGCCACCAGCCCCAGCTGCTGTCCCAGTGCAGCAATGAATGAGAGTTCCTGTTGCTCCACATCCTCACCAGCATTTATTGCTAGCACTCTGGATTTTGGCCATTCTAATAGATGTGTAGAGGCTGTGTGGTGTTAAATGCTATTAAATAGGACTTGAGGCTTCCAGTCAAAATGGAGGAATAGACGGTCCCCAGCATCACTTTCTCCCACAAACCAACCAATTTACAACTATAAAAAAGCAACAATAGCCAAGCTGGGGCCACTAGAGCTCAGGGTTAGAGAAGGAGAGACCTACAGAGTGCATGAAGGCAGGAGAAGCCACGATGACAGAAACAAAGAACTGCTCTGACCATTTTGAGCCCTGGCCGCATCCAGGCAGGAGCTGCTGAGTGCACGGAGCAGGAGCTGGCAAAAGCCACAGCTGTGCCCTTCAGATGAAGTTGCTTGGAGGTGGCAGAGGAGAAGAGGGCCTTGGTGGCCCCCAGGCCAGCGAGACCACTAATAGGGTTCCTGTGGACCCACATAGGAGTGAGGAGCCAGAACAAATGAAAAAAAGGATCCACTCAGAGGTCAGTGAGTCATTACAAGAGACCAAAGCACAACCTTTCCCATGGGAATTATTTGCAGCATGGGTCGTGGGGGAGACTGGCCCACTGGGGGAACACTGGGGCACAATAAGGACAGCTCATCTGCCCCCGAATTAGTGCAGGACCACTCAGAGGAGACTGGTCAGGAATATAGAATTGCATGGGGTGCAGTTTGATGAAAAGATTCAGACCCAGACTAGAATTTCTACACAACCCAGGTGCACCAGATCCCATGAGAGCCAGAAGTATCTATAAAGTCAACCATTAAACCCTGAGCTGCACAGAAAGCCTTCCTTGGGAATTAGCAGCAAAGCAGCAATTTAGCTCAACCACAGAGCTCAAGTACTGGTCCCCACAGGAAGTTTCCCCACTTTAGAAGTAAGCAAAGGACAACAAATTAGGTCCAGGACAGAGTTTAAATTTTGGGAACAGCAAAAAATTCAACACAAAAAAAAAAAAAAAAAAAAAAAAAAAAAAAAAAAAAAAAAAAAAAAAAAAAACCAATAAAACCAAAGTACCTCCAACCTGAGACAAAGTTTCACATTAACTAGTAAAGGTCTCATTTCACCAAAGAACACCTATAAAACCTAAAAGGATTGGAAGTCTGCTGGGGTACCAAGCCAGAAAGGGGGGAAGGCCAGGTGCCTCAGCAATGCCCCCTACGCCTGCAACCAATCCCAAAGGTGGGGGATGAGGACCCCCTGACACCTGCAGGCAGCCCAGTGGTGTCTCCTGAACCAGGGTGGTGGTGGGGTCTCAGGTCTCAGCCATGTTTCCCAACACATGCAGCCAGCCCAGCAATGACCGCCAAGCTGCAGCAAGAAAGGCCCTGTGTTCCAGTGCTGGGATGGTGGGGGTCAATGAGTTTTGCCATACCATCCTGACATCTGTACCCAGCCTGGAAATGACCAAGCCACCACTGGAAGTCCCCTGGTCTCCCCTGTGGGAATGAAGGGGTGCCACAGGCCTAAATGCTGCCCCTCCTCTTTCCTCCTTCCATCCCATTTCCTTCCCTTTCCCCCTCCCCCTCCCTCTCAACTGCTCTGCAATAACATCCTAGAATGTAAAAAATAATACTAACAGAATTATGTTTTCTTTAAAAAACAAAGCAAAACAAAAAATATGTATATATAAAAAGAAATGATAAATATTTAGGTGATATGCTAACAATTCTATATGGATTATTATACAACAGGTGCATGCATTGAAAAAAAATTGTACCCATAAAACTGTACAATCAAATAAAAAGAGTTTAGATTTTAATCTAAATTTTAAATAAGTGACTCCATGGAAACCTTTTTTTTTTTTTTAGGTAAAACTTAATTATTCCTTTTAATCAAGCATAATAACATTGATACTGAACTTGGCACTGTTACTACCCCAAAGATAATCACAAACAAATCTTATTTCTGATCATCAAAGCCAACATTATAAATAAAATATTAGCAATTAGAATTCAGTAGCACATCAAAAGAATAATATATTATAACCAAGTGTTGTTTATCTTCTTAAACAATGAAAAGATATTTTCTACAGTGAACCATTCATTTTTTATTTTTTAAAAACTCTCAAAAATTAATATTATTGTGATAAAAAATATGTTAACCCCAAAAGACATCATTATAATTAATGGAAAAAAAAAGAATAAGACATATAAAATATAAAATTAGTAAGAAGTGAAATTCTCATACAAAACTCAAAAGAATCAACTGAAAACCACTATAGACAACAGAACTCAATAACATAGAACTTCAGTAACAGAACTCGATAAAACTTTAATGTTTCAAATAATAGCTTTTCTACAAGCAAACACACCAAGCTAAAAGATTTAATGGAATAAATATCTGAATTTACAAAATAAACATAAAACCTATGAGAATAAATTAAAAAGATATGTCTGTAAGAACTATACAGAAGGAAAGTTAGCACATATGATAATTATATTTTTATTTAAATATACAACGTCACTTATCTCTAAATTACATGACTGCAATGACTTTTATTTTGAAGCTAGCAAAATGCATTAAAATTTTTATAGATCAAAACCACAATGAGATACCACTTCAAACCCAGTAAGATTGGTAGAAATAAGAAGTCAGATAATAACAAGAGCTGGATAGAATATGGAGAAATAAAAATCCTCATACAATGCTTTTAGGAAACTAAAATGTGCAGCCACTTTGGAAAACTGTCTGGCAGTTTCTCAAATGATTAAACATAGAATTATCATATGACCTAGCGATTCTGCTTCTAGCTAAATCCCTAAAAGAAGTTAAAATACAAACCCACACAAAAACTTGTACATGAATGTTCATAACAGCATTTTTCATAATAGTCAAAAGAAGGAAACAACTCAAATGTTTATTAAGTGATTAATGGATAAATAATGTGTGATATATTCATGTAATAAAATATTATTCAGCCATAAAAAGGAATAAAGTACTGATGCATAGTACAACATGGATGAATCTTAAAAACCTTACGCTAAGTGAAAGAAGTCAGTCACACAAGACCACATATGTTATTCCACTCATATGCAATGTCGACAATAGGTAAATCTATGGAAATAGAAGGTACATTGGTGGTTACTTAAGTCTGGGGAGGAATGGGTGGATTGGGGGAGATAGCTAAAGGGTTCATCGCTTCTTTTGAAGGTTATGAGGGTATTCTAAAAAATTTTTTTTGTACTTTCAAATTGTGTAATTTATTGCACATCAATTATACTTCAATAAAGCTGTTTTCAAAAATGAGTGGATTGGGATAGGGAAATGCTTGATTTTGAAGAAAATGCATTTATAAAGTAAATTAAGTTCAAATAGAGGAAAAGAACTGGAAATTCAGTTTCTTGCAAATGTAGGATTGAGTCCCCTGTTTCCTGAATGGCTGCCAGCCAGGGCCACTCTCAGCTCCCAGGGGTTGCCTGCATTCCATGCTATGTGACCATAGTAAGTACTTCACAACATGACTGCTGCTTTTCTTTCTACCTGGAAGGAATGTCTTACTGCTTCCTCTGTGACCAGCTGGGGAAGGCTAAGGCACTCACTTAACCAGGTCAGACTCGTCATGGGTAATCTCTGTCAAAGTCAATTGTGCCATATAACATAATCTAATCACAGGAGTAAAGTCCATCATATTCATAGTCCTGGGTTTGTACAGGTGTGTACACCAGGGGACAGGATCTTGGGGACCATTTTAAAATTATGCCTACTACACTATCTATGTAACTCCCTTTTCTCTGGTACCCTACCCTGAAAATTCCAGATGCGTCTTCTGCCCCAACTATTTTTCTTCCCTCTTCCTTCTTCCTCCTTTCTCTTCTTCTTCTTGAACCCTGGAGTTATCAGCACCATGCTCTGAACAACTGAGCTAACTGGCCATCCCCCATGTGTTTTGCCTTCTTAGCTCAGTGAGAATCTCATTCTCTGCCTGGACTCTTTTCCCCCGTGCTGTGTTATGGGAGATGTCCCCAGGCAGACAGCTTATGTGAATGTAGGGTTTGCCCCATGTGCTTTTCTTCCCTCAAAGATCACAGAGCTGTGCTGCCTTTTCTCCAATGCTTGAAAACAGTTAACTCTGAATTTTGTTCAGTTTTCTAGTTGTTTACCTCAGGAGGACGAGTTTAATACCAGTTATTTCATTATAACTTGAGGAACAATGGGAAATACTTTTCCAAAGAGATGAGCCATGCAAATATCTGAGAAAAAGTATAATAGGAATAGATTACAAGTACATGTTTATCACTCTGTTATCAAATACATTATTCAAAGTGTATGTAAAAAGTCACTCTAGTAGAATATATTATATTCCTTTGGGACTGCAATTTGTGTAAGGAAGTTGAATCATTTTTTAAGCCTTATTTTCCACATATAGTCTAAGTGGGCATCAAAAACAAGAGAAATTTTTATAGAGAGAGAGACTGTCAGAACACAAATAGCCTTTTTCTTGTTATTTCTATGCATTGACAAGGTAATCCATCCAATCCTATGGCTCCGAAATTATCTCATGCTAAAATACAGATCACACTGAAATATATTTCTTCAGCCTTGATTTTTCCCCTTTTAGGCTAATATATCTGATCCTCTACTCAACAGATAATCTTGGTTGATTAAAGGTAAATTAAAATTAACATGACCAAAATCAAACTCTTGATAATCAACTCCCGCTCCCAACCAAAAGGACTTACCTTCACCAACTCTCCGCTTAGTAAATGACAATTTCATTCTTTCTGTTGCTCAGGCTAAAAACATGGAGAAATCCTTGACTTCTGTCTTTCACAAGCATACTGCACTGATAACCAAACCTTATTATCTTTACTTTCAGTCTCAAATCCCATCAAACAGCAAGATTTTTTGGCTCTACTTCAAAATTCTTTCAAATTTTACCACTTCTCATCCCCTCCAGAGTTACTACTCTGGAGCAAAGTCACCAAAATCTCGAACCTTGATCATTGAAATAGACTCCAAACTTTATATTCTTGTTCCCATCATCAACAGACGCTTCTCACAACAATCAGTTGATTACTTAAAAATATAAATTGTAATCCCCCTGCTCAAAATCCTCCTGTGTTGCCCTATTATACTTAGAAAAAAAATGTAAATCCTTAATAAGATTTAAAACATCCCATGTGATTAGCTCTTAGATAACTTTTCTAACCTTATCATTTACCACATTTCCTCTGCCTTGCTCTATGATAGGTGCACTGATCTTCTTACTGTTCCACAAACAAATCAAACCTACTCGCACCACGAGACCTTTACATTGATATTTACTCTCTTTGGAAAATTCCTACTCCAAAATTCAAAAATCACTAAGGTTTCTGCTCAGATGCCAGCTCTGCAGAGGTGTGCTATGACCATCTTACCTAAAGTAGCAAGCTCTCATTCTGCTTTATTTTTCTTCTAGCATTCATCACCTTTTGACATTATATTGTGCGGCAATTTATTTCTTATATTCATCTCTAATTATTAATACTTTCTCTGTTGCTTATAACAGAATATTTGGAATGGGTAACTTCTAAATAAATGAAATTTAGTTTTGGGGGCTGGGAAGTCCAAGATCCAGGGCATATCTCGTAAGGGTTTTCTTCTGGGTAGGAACTCTCTATAGGGTCCCGTGGCAATGCAGGCAATCATTTGATAAAGATGGCAAGAACTAGAGAGCTAACCTTCTCACTTTCTTTCCTTATAAAGCCATCAGAACCATGAGAACCCATTAAACTGTCAACTCATTAAAATATGAATAACTTCATGATCAATCCATTCATGAGGACACAGTCCCTGTGATCCAATTGCCTTTCAAATACCATAATTGAGTTTCCCATCCTCTTAACATTGTTACAATGGGGATCAAGTTTCTAGTACATGAATTTTTGTGGGACATTTAACCCACAGTAGTCTATTAAGGTAGGAATCTTTTTTACCTTGCTTGGTGTTGCATCCCCAGCAACTTTCACACTGTCTTGTTGATAGTAGTCTGTCAATAAATAAATGAATGACTAAATGTTTTTATGTTATGAAAACTTTATCTTCTCAATTTTGTGACTGTTGAGACTCAAATAATTTATTCTCTGATAAATTGAGATTCCTTTCTATATCATAAAACAAGAAACCAAAACTGATTTTTAAATAAAAGGCCTTTTAACAAAGAATTTGGAGGCAGTGTGTTTTTTCTCCCCACTCATTGCAGACGTGCAGCATATCTCTTGGAAAGAGTACACATGACCTGTTATGTTTTGGCTAACATAACAAATAACAGAATTAATACCATACACTTTATGAGAATGTTGGTGCCAGGATATGTGAGACCTGTGTCAGGAATTTTCTAAAGGGTTTTTCAACAACTATTACCTATCAGGGGATAACTGCTCTCTGATATGTCCTTTCATCTTTTTCTTTATTAACAAACTTCCATCATTATTGTAATGAAACAGAGATATTCATATCTACCTTGTTCTTTATATAACAAAATGCTGACCCTCAGGGTACAAAATGAGATACAAGACAGATTTAGAATCACCACAGGTTAAATTATCTCTTAAAAACTTCTTGTTTTTAACTTTGAGTCTTAAGGCAGTTAGGTAAACCAATTTAAAATGTTTATTATTCTTTCCTCTGGTTGGCATTGCTGCATTTTTTTCTCTTTTCCTAGATAAAACACTTTACAAAGTTTATTGCATTTGCTAATTAGATTAGCAATTACCAACTAAGTTAAAATTCAAAGTACCAATCAAACTTTATATCTTAATTTGTTACATTATTACTAATTAGAATAGCAGTTTTTACTTAATGGGTTACATGTAAATTATGACAATTCATTTTGATTTTTTAAAGCCTACATATATTTAACTAATTGGAATAGTAATCATTAGCTTATATTTAGATTTACTATGTCAAGTTAGTAAAGAGTCATGACAGTTCAAGTCTGTGTGAAATATAGGAAATATTATTAGTATAAACTGGAGTTAATTCACTTCAAGATTGTCCAATTTCATTCAAGTTTGAGATAAAAGATGAGTGGCATGTTATTTAATCATGCTTTTGAAAACAAACTAAGTCCTCTTGTAAGAATAAGAACAAGCAGAGCTTAAATGCAATGTATTAAAAATAAGGTACACTTTTTTATGAATGAGTCTTTCTTCTGGCAGTAACTGATAGGCATACTTTTTGATGGGGTAGTAGTGGAGGTGCACTGGATCTATCAGAGGCAAGTAAATAAAATTTCATTAAAAAATTCTGACTGGGTTTCAACATCCTGCCTTTGAAAGTCGTTCAAAGATCTATTTCTTTTTTGCTGACTTTCAGCAAATATTTTGTGAACAATCCTACTTCCAGATGTTTTCTTACTATTTTATTAGAGATACCTCAAAGAAGACATGTAAAATGTTAGCAGTATGATATGTGTGTGCATGTGTGTGTGTGTGTGCGCATGTGTGTTGGGTAGAAAATATCCTATAAAATAAATATAAAAATCTTGATTATTTCATTGTTTGAGAAGTGCAAATTTCTATGTGAATCTCATTAGGTAAGAGGAATGTACGTCCTATGTGAGTTATAGTTCTTGAAAAGCATTACTGTCATTTTAAACTAATTAGAAGCATCAACTATGATTGAGACCATTCTCTTAATTAACTAAAATGTGTATCTTTGGCTAAAAAAAGTGCTTGACTATATTAACACATTACTACATTTATTTACTACATTAACTATATTAACATTAATGTGATTTTGCCTGACTATATTCACCATATTTAGTGAATATTTTAGTCAGACACAAGAGCTTATATTGTTTAGCATAGGTCCCTAGTACTGGGATTCACAGTAGAAAAAAAAATACAGTTTTAGTCAATTATAAACTTATATAAGTCCTGAAATTGCATTCTGCCTAACAAGACTATTATTGCCTAATTCCCTCTAGCTCTTTGTTCTTAGTTATGACCCTAATGTGGTAAAAGCTGATGAAAATTTACAAATTAGTAGATATATGTGCTTTAAGATACTGATAATTAGAAAAGAGGCCTACCAACTAATTTGGATAACAAACGTATAACTCTGTTCTCTAAATCTACAGTTAGTTATTTGTGTATAACTGTTATTGAGTGGTTGATATTCGCATAATCTGTCTTTTTGCAAATGAGTCTTTTCTGAAATTCATCTAAAAATCTTGGATGCAAATGGTTAAGCAGTAGGTTTGCAATCTTTCCTCTCTCATTAGGGGGGTCTTACCCTCAGAAAGAAGGGAGGTGACCAGTCTAATCTTATAAATGTGTTCATAATAGAACTCTTGGCAAACACACTAACGATACATGCTTATGGTAGAGTCCATATCTATGGGATGTGTTCAGCAGGTTGTACCAGGCAGGCTGTAATAGTTCATGGTAAACAAATACAAAACTTTGTATCTATGGGCAGCTCTACAGAAAATGTCCCATAAAATATACAACTATTTAAATAGAAGATGTTTCATGACCCAGACATCTCTCTTCTGTGTAAGTCATGTAGTTACATATATTATCTTTCCTTGTTTGCCAGTGCCTTGTGATTATTTATATCATTAAAATTATTAGCAAAGCTATTTTACCGGGATAGAACTTTGATTCATGTGAGTGAGATTTGACAATGTGATCTTTTGTGACCTAACATTTTAGGTTAACTACGTGGCAGACTAAGTATTTTAAAAAAATCACATGGTTGAATGAAAAATATAAAGTCCCAACCACTCAAAGTGGCTATTATTTAAGCATATGTGAAAGAGATAAGATTCTGGTCTTGGGCACAAATATTCCTAAAAATTCAAGCTTATTTAAGAACTCAATAGTTAGAGCAATGTAAAGATTCTTTGTCTATTAGACCTAAGTATAAATCAATTCAATTTTTATTAGGATTTGTGGAAGATTAATTACAATATAAAAGCCACTAGCTTGTCCTGGACAGAGGGTAAAGGAGTGGGAAAGAAAAAACTCAAATCAAGTTATCAATTTTCACTCATCTATTTCAATACTATTATAACATATTTGCCACTCGTGCTAGGTTTTGATCTTCTCTTTATTTTTATTCTTATTATTTCATTTCCTTCTAGTTTTTTCTCTCACCTTTACTCATATGACTCTGTTTTCTCTTAACCATATTTCTCTCCTACATAGTCCTCTCTTTAGAAATAATATTTGTTACATATTCTCATGTATTTTCCTGTTTATGTTTTTGCCTATACAAATATAAATGCATCACATACATAAACTTTTACATTTCTTTCTCTATTTCTTTTTTTAAAGTCCCAAATGTATCATTTAATTAAGTAAATTGCTTTTTTTTTTTTCTTTTAACATATTATATTTACTATCATTAAACATGGGCTCTTAAAGAAAAGCTTACTATTCAGGAATATACCTCTTTCAAGATTTTGATTTTGATGAGGAGAGATTTTCTGTAGATCAACTGACTACTTTCCAGTCTCTCTCCCTTTCCCTTCCTCCCATCCTTGCTTAGTTCTCCTGACAGAAAAATGAACTATCTGATAGGTGAAATTGGAAAAATCTCACCAAGTTGGCAGGGAACATACGTTAGCTCCTACTTCTGCATGCTCTAAGTCTTCCCATACTAGTTGCAATGCCCTCATTGGGGAGTTTGCCTGAAACTAGTTATCCAATGGCTGAATAAGCATGTCTGTTTAATGCTGGAGTTCACTGTTAGATTGAATATTTCACTCATATTAGTCTATGTGCCTTAACTTACCCTTTACTGATGATTTTAAAGGAAAATAAGTGTATAAACAAGAAAACAAGAAGAACATAGGGATCAGAAGTATCTGTGATAGGAAGGAATAAGCTTCTCTATAAAAGGGTAATTAAAAAGATTGTTTCCTACAATGTAATGCAAGTGTGAAAGGGAAAGGGCTGAAACAGGTGATTTTCCTTACCACTGAATGCATGATTGTATTTGAATGTATGACTATATCTCTTTTCATTTCAGTTTGTTCTTGTTTCCAAAACAGCTGTATATATAATGTCCTACTTTATTTGCAGCTCGTTTACCAATAATTCAGACTTATACGAGCATAAGGGATACCTTAACATCCCAAATATATTTACTCCCAGCTGGAAATCATACAATGTTCTGATTTCAATGTTATTTTCAAATGTATAATACTAAAGTCCAATATGAAATCTATCATTGAAACTAAGTTACAGCTAGCTTGAGTTGAAAAAGATTATAATTTTAACATTTTTAAATCAATTTAATATTTTGTAGATGTTTAATATTAATAATTAATATGATAACATATAAAAATTTATAATTTTGTAACCAAGGGTTTTGCAGTTATTGGACTAAATATTTAAATATAAACTAATAGGCATTAAAAGTATTAGAGGAAAATTTGCATGACATTGGTGAGTGACAGGAAGTAGTATGGAAAAACCAGAAACAATTTAGGAAAAGTGGATACATTTAATTATCTAAAACTAGATACATATATACACATTTAACTATCTAAAACTAGATATATATACACACACACAAGATCATGTCATCTGCAGACACAGGCAATTTCACTTTCTTTTTTCCAATCTAGATTCCCTTTATTACCTTCTCTTGCCTGATTGCTCTGGCTAGTACTTCCAATACTATGTTAAATAGTAGCGGTGAGAATGGACATCCTTGTCTTGTTCCCATATTTAAGGGAAAAGCTAAAAGCTTTCACAATATCGTTCAGGATAATATTGGTGGTGGCTTTGTCATATATGGCTTTTATTGCATTGAGATACTTTCCTTCTACATCTAATTTGCTGAGAGTCTTTATCATGAAGAGATGTTGAATTTTTTCAAATGCTTTTTCTTCATCTATTGAGATAATCATATGGTTTTTGTCCTTGATTTTGTTGATGTGGTGTATCACATCAATATGTATTAATTGACTTGCATATGTTGAACCATCCTTGCATCCCAGGATGATTTTCATTTGATCATGGTGTATAATTTTTTTGATGTGTTGCTGTATTCTATTTGTTAATATTTCACTGAGTATTTTTGCACCTATGTTCATTAAATGTATTGGCCTAAGGTTTTCTTTTTTGTTGTATCTTTGTCTGGTTATGGTATCAAGGTGATGCTGGCCTTATAGAATGAGTTTGGGAGAATAGCCTCTGTTTCAATTTTTTGGAACAGTTTGAAGAGAATTGGTATTAATTCCTCTGTAAAAGTTTGGTAGAATTCAGCAGTAAATCCATCTGGTCCAGAGCTTTTCTTTTTTGGGACAATTCTGATTATGGTTTCTATCTTGTTGCTTGTTATTTATCTGTTCAAGTTTTCTATTTCTTCTTGGTTCAGTCTTGGTAGTTTGTATGTGTCCAGAAATTTGTACATTTCCTCCAGGTTTTCAAATTTGTTGGTGTATAGTTGTTCATAGTAGTCTCTAATGATTCTTTATATATTTTTGAAATAAAGATCAACTTTATTTCATTGATCATTTGTATCATTTTTGGGGGGTCTCTTTCTCATTTAGTTCTGCTCTGACCTTAATTATTTCTTTCCATCTACTAATTTTGGTATTGAATTTTTCTTGTTTTTCTAGTAGCATTAGGTTGTTTATTTGAAACCTTCCCACTCTTTTGATGTAAGCATTTATTGCAATAAACTTCCCTGAGTATAGCTTTTGCAGCATCCCACAGTTTTCTTGTATCTCATTGAGTTTCCTTAAGATTTTTACTCAAAATTTCTTTTCAGTCTTTTCAAGGGTTTTCTGCTTAATGGGGTTTGGTACTTGAGAGTTATTGTATTCAGTGGCTCCAGCAGTGGTGGGCTGCTTCCTTGATAATGGTGGTTGTCTGGTGGCACTGGTGGTGATGACAACTGCAGCAGTGGTGGTTGCAGCAGCTGCCCACTTGGCCGCAGTGTCCACAGTAGCAGCCCAGGTAACAACAGTGTCTGCAGCAGCAGTGGGGTTACCTCATGGTGGCAGCAGCAATGGCCACAGCTGCAACTGCCTTCCTGGCATCTGTGGTGTCCTTGGCAGCAGTGGGTTTACCTCCAGGGGTGGCAGCAGTGCTGGTGGCTGCAACTGTCTCCCTCACATCTGTGGTGTCCGCATTGGCAGTGAGGTTACCTTGTGGGGTCGGCAGGGGTGCTGACGGCTGCAACTTATATATTTCTAATATATTACTCATACATTACTACACTCATACATTACACTATTACTAACAGTTGCTATAGCTTTTATGGAATGTAAATTGCTTGTATCTTTTTTTTAGAGGGGGTGACTGGCTGGTATGGGAATCTGAACCCTTGAACTTGGTGTTGTCAACACCACATGCTACCAACTGGGCTAACTGGCCAGCCCTTGTATGTTTAAAATTGAAAAATAGACCTACCACCTGCCATTTTTCACAGAAATCCTACTTTTGGGAATCTATCATATAGAAGTAAGAAAGAACATAATGAATACACATTACACAGATTGATAGAAAGAGAGAGACAGAGAGAGAAAAGTGGTTGTGTGTACACATACACACACACATACACAGATAAATAGATATATAGCTATATATTACAGTATTAGTTTGCTGAAAAGATATTAGTAAAAATTTTAATGTGCACCAATACTTATCAATATGGAAATCATTAGTGTGGTGTTAAAATCTTACATTGTACTATAAGACCATTGCAAAAAATAGATACTTTAATTAAATATACTGTAAACTTAAAAAAGCAAGCAATGAACAATAGTTTGAGGATAATTTGAAATGTATAATTACATTTTGGTAAAAACAGTAACATGTCTTAAACATGTGTGTGTGTGTATGCATATGTACTAGTGGCATAAGGAAATGTATTGGATTGATAATATTTGTTAAACAATGGGTAGGTAGGGTATTCAAAGGTGGAATTCTAGAATAGCTACTTACTTTATGCATTCTTCAAATGTTTACAGAGAACAGATTTCTACCATTTTAAATATTGAAGAGAAATTTAATAATTTAATATTGAAGTGTGGAAATAAAAGACATTTGGAATAAAAGTAAATAAGTTAAAAATAAGAATGTTTTAAGATATCATTATTATTATTATAAACAAATTGTTTTGGATCCCTAAATTTGCACCTTTTATTTAGAAAAAAAATTCACCTTGAAAAAGCATAGGAATAAGTTCATAAATAAGAGTTAGATAATTCCATCACAAGTTGGCTATTTCCACTGAACTATTTAAGTAAAAATAAGTACCTATGCTGCTATTGTAAAATACATGACAAAAATGTGTTTAACCCACAAATATTTTTTCCTCTAATCTATGCTAGAATGCATTTATCCTTACATAAGGTTTCAAGTTGAACTTAAAATGGATGGATAATTAAAGAGTTAATAATGGGCTCATTGATAAATTTAATTCAGACAATTAAATAATAACTGAGCATTTGAAGACATTACCATTTTGAACTACGTTTTCTCCCAATTCGGATGACTTAAAATGAATCTTGTAACTTGTTAATATTAAAAAAAAAATTATATCTAGAACTTATTGATATTCTAGTTCATTAGTATAAAATATTTTTAAAGCAAATGAAATCCTTCTTTTAGAAGGATGTCAGTAGTCATGATTCCAACTCAGGTAGGTCTGGGTCTGAAGCTGGTTCGGCTTCACTTAGGCCACCACCTAAGAAATATTGGGGCTTCCACCACCACCTCCTCCTCCCCCCACACCTTCACTAGGTGCTAAGATACTAAACGGACAGGGGAAAGGGAAAGAGAAAATATAGAATAACATAGATTCATACAATAAAAATTTACCCCAGTCAAATTTAGTTCAAATGACTGCTAAAAGCAGAACTGATTTGCCATTCTACTGAGCATCTTTTCAAAAGGGCCACATACTAATATTTTAAAAAGTAATATGTTGACAGAATATTTATTGAAGCTATAAAAGTAAAGGAAGCATATATAAGTAAAATCTGGAGCCTGTCAAAGATTGTGCTATTTTTCCCAACCACCCAATTGTGCTGGCCTTGCTCAGACCTGTCCCTTGGCTCAGCTCCTCTAATGATGAGACCTGACTCTCCTAAACCCACCCATCTCTTTCCCACCTAAAGCCCACACAGGAATCTCTGGGGATCCATGCAGTTTATTTAAAAGCAAAACACCAAAATTGCTGTTGTAATTCAGTGCACTTATTTCACAGAGGAGTTAATTTGAACTCAAATAGGCGAGATATCTTATTGGAAGTTTCAGACTGCCTATAACAAACTACCATGAACTGTGTGGCTTAAAAACAATAGAAAGTTAATTCTAATAGTTCTGGAGGCTGGGAAGTTCAAGATCAAGGTGCTGGACTTGAGTGTCTGCTTCCTGGCTCACAGAGGGTCATTTTCTTGCCGTGTCCTTGTATGACAGAAGGGTCGAGGGGCCTCTCTGGGATCCCTTTTATAAGGGTGCTAATGTCTAATCACCTGCTCACCTCCCAAAGTCCCCACTTCCAAACACTATCATACTAGGGATTAGGTGTCAACATATGAATTGTTGGGGGACACAAACATTTAGCCTATGGCATTATGTTTGGAAAGGCGAAGAACCTAGCATTGAAACCATGACTTCTGCATCTGGGTTTGGTTCTCTTTCTCAAGATCAAAGTACATCTTAGGAGCCTGTATTAGCCTGTGTTTATTGCTTATAATTCAATACTTAAAATTGGATCATTCATAAAGAAATAAACATTTCTTACAGTTTTGGAGGCTGGGAAGTCCAAGGTCCAGAGAACACATCTGTTGAGGGTCTTCTTCTGGGTTGGAATTCTCTACAGGATTCCACAGTGACACAGGGTATTACATGGTGAGAAATCACAGAAACAAGAGAGAGCTAACCTCACTTGCTTTCCATGATAAAAAGCCATCAGAACCATGCCCCTTACTCTGTGAATGCAGCAATCCATTCATGAAGGCACAATCCTCACAATCTAATCACCTCTTAAAGGCCCCACTTTTCAAATACCATGATTGGATTTCCCACCCTCTTAGCACTATTCCAATGGGGATCAAGTTCCAATGAGTTTTGGGGAACATTCAATCCACAGCAGAGCCCATCCTAATTCTTACTTTATCCTTATTTAAATGAATTTTTAAAAAGGTTTAAAATTACCTCAGATAAAGTTTCACATAAACTACAAAACCTTTTTCACATAAAGGATTTTGTATTTTAAAAGTAATGGTATTGTCTGAGATGGGCTTCTAGAATGCTGATAATGTTCTGTTTCTTGACCTGCATGCGTACAGCTTGTGAAATTATCTAAACTGTACATTTATGATTTTTGCAGTTCTTTGGATCTATTTTGTAGTTCAATAACAGTGACTTTCTATTAGTTAATTCACAAATTACTACAGTATGGACTCATGGGAAGACCACAAAACTATAATTTTTCTGCTCTATATATTGCCTACCTGTTCTATACCCTTAAATCTGCAATTCTAAAAGGAGGACTGGTATGATTTTGAATACTGCATGAAATAATGCACATTAAGTACCTCACATGGTGCCTGATCTAGTAAATTTTCAATACAGTATAATTGTCCTTAACAAATACATTTTTAAAAAACATTGAGTAAAGACAGGAAAATGTGGTTTAATTTTTAGGTCTAGCCAACATTAATTTTCTTTTTTTTATTGAATCAAAATTGATTATTCATATTATATTTTGGGGGTTGAACATTGAGATATGTTGATCAAATCAATATTACTAGCATACATATTGTTACAAATCGTAATTATTCTTTATGCCCCTTGTCCAATCTCTCCCCTTCCCCCATTTCCTCCTCCTCTCCCCTCTAATTACCCTAGATTTCTTCTCTCCTTCTGAAAGAATAATGGTTACTCCATTAATTTGTTGCCTAGATGATCTGTCCAATGCTGAGAGGTGATTTGGTTCCCCAATATTATCATAGAGCAGATGCTGCTTTAGTCACTCAAATAGGCTTTGTGGAAAGAGACATCCTCTTCTTTTCTTTGTCTCTGCTGGTGACAGAGACAAAGAGTGAATGCACTCCAGTGGTTGGTGGACCATTTGTGTGGTTGTTGTGGTATCTAGTCACTTTCATGGCAGCCATGGTTATTGTGGAGGCTGTGGTGGGCCACCCACATGGAGGTGCTGTTTTTGGTATGCTCCTTGGCACTGGTGGTATGCCTGGTTGTGGGGTGTGTCTGGTCCCCTTCTCCATGCTTCAGGTCATTGGGTGAGATCCAAGAAGCTGGCTCAGTGTGCTTGGTTGGGGGAGGGGAGTCCAGTCCCCTGCTCCATACCCCAGGTCTCTGGGTGGGCTCCAAGGTGCTAGTGTGGCATGCCTGGTGGTGGGAGGAGGGTTCAGTCCCCTTCTCCATGCCCTGGGTAGTCCCTGAGGCACTGGCATGGTGTGCCTGGTTGTGGGAGGGCGGTCCGGTCCCCTTCTCCATGCCCCAGGTCCCTGAGCAGGCACTGAGGTGCTGGTGCAGTGTGCTTGGTTGTGGGAGGGAGGTCTGGTCCCCTTCTCCATACTTTGGGACCCCAGGTGGGCCCTGAGGCACTGGCATGGTGTGCCTGGTTGTGGGAGGGAGGTCTGTTCCCCTTCCCCATGCTTCGGGACCCCAGGTGGGTCCTGAGGCACTGGCATGGTGTGCCTGGTTGTGTGAGGGTTGTCCAATCCCCTTCTCCATACCTCAAGTCCCCGTGCTGGCCCCAAGGTGCTGGAACAGTTTGCCTACAAGTGGGAGTGGGGTCTGGTCCCCAGATCCAAGCCTCTGGTTCCCAGGTAGGCCCCAAGTTGCTGGTGGTGTGCCTGGGCTGGAACTAATTTTTTGTCCTTTACTTCTAACACAGGGGAACTTCCTGTGGGAACTAGTACTTGAGTGTGTGGTTGTTTAAATTGCTGTTTTGCTGCTGTTTCCCTAGAGAAAGCTTTTTGTGCAGCTCAGGGTTTAATGGTTGATCTTATAGGTACTTCCGGCTCTCACCCGGTGGATCTGTGTTCTGTAGAATCTCTGATCTGGGCCTGAGTTTTTTTATGAAACTGCACCCCATGCAATCCTGCATTCCTGACCAGTCTCCTCTGAGTTGATTGTGGGGCAGATCATCTGTCTTTGCTGTGTCCCGGTGTTCTCCTGGTGTTCCCATCTTGCCCACCACCCATGCTCCAAACACCTCCCATGGGATGGGCCCTGTGCTGGTCCCTTGCAATGACTCACTTGTCTCTGAATGGCTCTCTTTTTTCAGTTGTTCTGGCTCCTCGCTCCTGCGTGGGTCTATGGGAACCCTATTAGTGGTCGTGCTGTCCTGGGGGCCACCAAGGCCCTCTTCTCTCCTGCTGCCTCCAAGTAACTCCATCTGAAGGGCACAGCTGTGGCTTCTGCTGGCTCCTGCTCCATGCGCTCATCAGCTCGAGCCTTAAAGCAGCCACAGCCCAAAATGCTCAGAGCAGCCTTTTCTTTCTCTCAGCGTAGTTTTTCCTCCTTCATGAACTCTGTAGGTCTCTCCTCTTCCCCTGAGCTCCAGCGGCCCCAGCTTGGCTGATGTTACTTTTTTATAGTTGTAAATTGGTGGGAGAGAGTGATGCTAGGAACCATTTATTCTGCCATCTTGACTGGAACCCTCTAATTTTCTTTAATGTTTGGAATCTATGGAAATTGCAGATGTTTACATGGAGTATTCCTCTTTATTAACTACTCCTCAATTCATATCTTCCATATTTTATTAGGTTGATGATTGATGGCTGACTTACTGACTTATTCATTCATTTATTTATTCATTTACTTGTTTGAAAATTTACTATTAGTCAGGGTTCTCCAAAGAAGCAGAGCAAATAGGAAATATAAATACACACACACACACACACACACACACACACACACACACATATATACATATTATTTGGAGAGATAGAGATTTTAAGGCATTAGCTCATATAATTGTGGGATCTAGCAAGTCTGAAATATTTATGGCAGGCTGTCAAGCTGGAGATAATCTGCTTTACTAAAAGTTTACTGATTTAAATGTTAATTACATCCAAAAAATATTTTCACAGCAGCATCTGGTATTTCACCAAATATCTGGGCTCCATAGCCTAGCCATTTTGACACGTAAAATTAACCATCACACTGAGTTTCAAATATAGTTCCCATGACTGAGAACTAAAAATCTGTTGAGCATATAATCTAGTAGTGGAAACTGAAAGGGGAGGGAAGGGGAGAGGAGAGACAGACACAAGGTCAACTTAAGGGTTCATAATAGGAGAAGCAAAGTAACAGATCCTTACAAAATGTCAAGGGAGTTAAGAGTAGGAAGTGAGTAATTTTTCTTGAATAAAATAAGAGGTTCATTGATGCTCAAGATGTCTTCCTCTCATATAAAAATTTGGCCCAGAAGAGCAATAGCTCTTGTTAGAGAGAAATTTAAAGAGATGTGTGAAGCTCCACCTTGGGGCTCATGTGAAACTTGTTCTAGGCTCAGTTCCAAAATATTTGCAAACTAAAGCTGGGATTCAATTTTATAGTGAAACCTAATAAGCTATGAGATCTTTCTTAGTTTGAGCATTTTCTAAAAATCTCTTCCCTCCAGATAGATGTTATTTTATAAGCATTATATATGACTATTTGTTTTACTAAATGTGCAGAGTTTTTGAACTGCACAGTTTTGGACTATGAGCTGTCCAGTTTTTCCATCTGATATTTTCATAGTAGAATATTTGCTTTAGCAAATTACAAAGATTTTGTTGTTGTTGTTGTTGTTGTTGCAGGATTTTGGAAGCTAAATTCACTCTGAGCACAGAGGGCTGTCTTTCTTCAGCATGCTGCATTAAAGAAACAGTTCTACACCCTGAGGGTTTTTGGAGTTTTTGTTCACCAGAGAATTGAATCATATTCCTGAAAGTGGATCTATTTTGTTCAAGAGTAAATTTAAACAATCATTGACAAACCAAGCTAGACACTAATTAGCTCTCCCATTGAAATTAACGTATTTTATATGTATTAATGTGAATATCACAGGAGACACACTGTCAATCTAGATTTCATAAAGGAATGTTACATACCTTCTATCCATTAGAGTATTGGCAAGAGTTTCTCAGATCTTATCTCATCCCTATTCTTCTCCTTGCTGGCTGTGGTTTGGCCACATTGGCCTTCTAATTCCTTCATCTCTTCAAGACTTTTCCCATCTTAAGGCCTTTGTAGTTCTTGTTCTATTGGACCTGGAATGCTATTTGCCTATTTCTCCCACCACTTAACATCTCCTCATCCTTTGAGTCGTACCTTCTATTTTACCTCCTCAGAGAAGCTGTTTCTGGCCACCCGCATCTACTGCAGGCCTCCAACCACTTATTTCTATTCTGTGGTCCACAGCTGTCCATCCCAGCATGCTCTTTATTTCTATCAGAGCTCATACCATGATATTAAGTTATTTTGCTTACTTACCTGTTTGCTAAAATAGAGTCTGTTTTCCCTGCTAGGAAATTAGCTTTATTAGACCAAGGAACTTGCCCGTCTTTTATTCCCAGCTGCATCCTTAGCATGACATATGTACAAATTCATGTTTGTTGATGAAATAGTGGAAACCAAACAATGTGTTCTTGACAGTAAAACAAAATGTTATTAAAAGTGAAAAAGTCACGTATGCAATAAAATTATAATTCCTACTTCATTTTAAGTGAGGTGTCAATGATAAACATCAGACTCCGAAGTGTATGTAAAATAAATGGCCATATCCAAATTTAAAAAAGAAAATGTTTCACATCTTTGGACCATTTGGCCATGTTAAAAATACCACCCTCCTCCCCCCAAAAAAGAAGAAATGAAAATACCAAAAAGGGTCAAATCATAGTGAAGATATTTCTTTGGAGAAAGCTGTTGATCACCTTACCTCCCACCACCATCATCTCAAACCTAGAGAAGGGAATCAAATAGAATCAGTTGGATACTTAGAAGACACATAAAACTAGGGCTGATTTACCCCGACAAAGCTAAGTGTCCTGGGCAGCAGGATAAAAATAAGAGCTTTGGGAGTGACTTGCATTCTCAGAAATTTTCATTGCTGGAGGTAAACACTTTCTTAAGGGCTTAGAAAGGAGTCACAATCACTCATAATTAGAGATGCCTGAACGCAGGTCAAGCAATTGACAGCAGAGGCACCACTTTGAAATTCTGTGAAGGATATAAGAAACCCTGCAAGAGAACGTGTCTTCTCTTTAACATACACAAAGCCCACAGAGCATAAAGCCATTCATCCAAGTAAAACGATGAGGATGAAGTAAGAATTGTCTTTTTCATCCTTTACCTTTTTTGCCATTTCCCTTAATCTCTCACCACCTTCCCTTCCACGCTTACTTCAGCCTTAGCCAAGGTCCATAACATTGGTAAGCAGGAGGTAGAGGAGTGAAATTCTGACCTCTGCCCATCCCCCAAAGCAGGCAGTACCTATTATATAAATGCTAGCTTGGGTGATGTTGGAAAGTTCTAATTTTGAGTGAAGAATACATTATTTGACTAATAGTTGAGTTACATTGTAACTGGAGAAATGTCTACTGACGTTCAGGGAGCAGAGAATTCACAGAATCTGACTAAATTTGCATCCATGGGCAGAAAATTACCTCCACTGAATAAGTTTTAAAGGATCCGTTAGAAATAAATTTGTTGGTTGATCTCATCTCATGAGTCAGGTATTCCAACATACCATTTATAGGTAATTTTGTTATTCCAATCATTATTTCAGAATTTGAGGCTGAAATTTGTCTCCCTCTCAATCCCTTCTCCATACAGCAGCTATATTTTTAAATGGTCAAATTAGATTATGACAATTCCCTACTTAAAAGCCTTCATTTACCTTTTCGTACTTTAATAATAAACTTTAATCTCCTAAGCATATAGGATCTATATGTTTTGGCTGTGGTCTAATTCGCTGATCACATTTCTTCTTACCTCCCCAATCCCTGTTCTCCAACCACATCACCTCACATTTCATTCTTAGAACATGCCAGGCTTGTTCTTACCCATGAGTGCTATTTCTCCAGCCTGAAATGTTCTGGTCCCAGACTTACTTTCTTCTTTTATAAAATTTAATTTAATTTATTTTTTATTGTAAGATAGTTGATTGTACATATCTGTTGGGTACAGAGTTGAATATCAATAAATGTGTACAATATGTGATGTTCAAGTCGTGATAATTAGTATATTCAATATTATATACAGTTCAATTATTTTTCATGCCCCTCAGACTTTCTCATGACTGTTTCTTTAAACACTGAGGTCTTAGCACAATTTTTTCCCTCTACTATTTCTCTCTCATCATTTAGACTTTTTATCCCTGCCTCCCTATGGCCCACTCCACCATTCTCTATTTCATCAATTAGCTTTTTTTTATATGATCTATTATTTTGTGAGATTATTTATTTATTTGTTTGTTTGGTTTGTGAGAGTAGTGAATAAGTCAGTTTTGTTTATCAATGAATCCTGTGGGACATAGTAGATGCTCAATAAATTTTGTCAGGTGAAGAATTGAAACAAAAGTGTTTCCTTAATTAGACATTAAATTATCACATACATGAATTTATTTTTGCTTTAAAACAATTCAATTGTAATCTTAAGATAAAAAACTATGTATATAAAACTCATTAATTTGTTTTTCTTGATGTCCTAGTAGCTTAAAATTTATGGTTCATTATGTCTTTTTATTTTGGAGAATAATTCAATTTTTACTACTAGAATAGTTTAAGTAGTCATATATAGCCATGCCAAACATCTTGAAAAATATTTTAAAAATCAAACATCACTAATTTTTTACAGTGTCAAACATTTAAGTCTTTTCAAATAAAGTAGAATTATATTTATCCAAAATGGTTGACCAGTAAGATACTCTAGTTCATGGAATATTTTGATTAACTAAGGATTATCACATATATAATAGGTATCAATAAAAAACTTTTCTGGAATCAGATGAAAGAGATCAATTTAAAACTGCATGTAGGTTGATCTGTTGTTTTGATCAATCTAAATGCACTTCAGAATTTTGCTGAATGTCATTAGCAATACTGTAGAATCACAGGTACTGGTGCTGGAAAGGACCTTGGGATCCTCTACTTCCTTAAGGGGTATCTTATTCCTACTTCTCACCTTCCAATAAGTAAAATGCTACCATAGGGTTTGGGGGGTCAAGGGGTTCAGGGGTAGGGAGGGAGAGAATGGTGATGGTGTTGAGGGAGGGGAGAGGGGAGCCCTGAATCTCATGTTTACTGTCTCCACTTTGATAGTGCTGCATTATCTTAAAAAAACATTCTAGGAATAGAAGAAAATGCTTCTTCATAGCAAAATCTTTTCTCCTCTAGGTATCTTGATAGAAATTACTGTAGCCTATTGTGTAACTGGAAAAATGAGACATGAGTGTGTCTAGCGAGCTTCTAAGTGGAAATGATACTAAAGTTCTTCTGACTTGCTCCTGTCATTAGTTAATGCTAATCTCATAAATCGTTTTATGTTTATAAACATCCTCTTAATATTACTCAAATAATGTGACGGAAAACCTCATAAATATGGTACAGTACTCTTTATCTACCATTTTGTCATTTTAGTAATTTAAGCGAGATTAGATCTCATTTTATCATGTGTAAAAAATGGGAAAAAGAAATGTACCAATCTCCAATGTGATTTTGCATGAGTATCAAATGAGATAACATGTGCAAAAGTGTTTTATTCCTATAGGTTGTTGTATTTACATTTAAGATATCTCTTAACTACAAAATGTTTTTATTTCAGTTTACCACTGTGGTGAGAATTAGGCTGTCAGTTGAAACAAAAGATTTTATTAATTTTTTAATTATCTACTTCTACTTGAATATTTAACAATGGGCTTGGCCATGTAGCCTGACAGAAGGGAGAGAGAAGTAAACAGAGACAAAGAAAGACAAATGAAACAGAACTATAAGTACAGTCTTTACAGAAAAACAAACAAACAAAAAACACAAAAACCTGAATTATGGGCCATAATACGTAAGAATTTCAATATTTTGAAAATATTTTTTAAAAGGATATTTAATTTCTTTTTAGAAAGCCAGTTGAAAGCAATTCCACCTATAACAAGCAAAACCTGTGCTTTTGGCTCTCCTAAATTGTGGGAAGAAGAATTGGATAAAGAGAGGGGAAACACCTAATGAGATATTTTTGTCATGATTTTTCTGCCTTGGGCCAAATTTTACTTCACATCTGGGGGTCTATGAAGAGACCAGCTCTCAGTGTCCCGACAGAGTCTGGGGCATCTGTGCATCAGTCAGACAGAGCACAGATCCAGCGCTCCCAAACACCTCTGGGCTTCCATGCAGTGTGTAGGGATTCATAAATGCCTCTGTCTCTTAGGGAGGGATGAAGTAGGTACTGAGTCTGAGTTCACAGATAGCCAGAGGCCACCACAGAGCAGAGCAGAGTAATCTTCTGTTGAGAACCCTACAGAAAACCCATTTTGTTTAGGAAAAAAATAAAAATCATAGCCAGAACTCAAGTTGTCTGTATGAGCAAGTACTGAGTTATTGGTCTTGGGTAGAGGGTAGAGGCTGTACAGGTAAGGGTGTTGAGGGGTTAGAGAACCACCTGTTCTGAGCCAAGATTCATCCCATTTGTTAACCAGCTTCAGACTTCAGGATTTGATGCCAGTGTCACATCCAGGTGACAAGAGGCTTTGTTGTGGAAATCAGATTAGAAGATGGTAAAAGGTCTCATTCATGTAGATTTGATGCATTTGCTCCCAATATACGAAGTTATTTAAGCTTCTACTTTTTATATATGCTACACATACCATCTGGTAAAAGTATGAAGAAGGAAAGAAAACTGCAAAAAAAAAAAAAAAAAAAAAAAAAGAAGAATGAGTTATCCATAGTGGCTGTATACATTATTGGATCAGATTATGTTTATAAAACTGGAATCTATCTATCTATCTATCTATCTATCTGTCTGTCTGTCTATCTATCTATCTATCTATCTATCTATCTATCTATCTATCTATGTTTCATTCTTCTGCTCAGTGCTCAGGGTAGTAGATTAATATTAGAAAGAAAAGAGAATGAGAAAAATTGTTTTTGATTATCTGAATGGTTCTCTAATAAATGCATTATAGTAAGTAGATTCATATTAGTGTAGTCTCCCAAAGAAACAAGCAAAAAAAGGAATTTTTTTTTGCATTTTTGAAAATTTCTTCAAGTGAACTTTAAAGTTACTCTATAAGGATACTTAAAATTAGATCTGAAATCCAGTTTCCTCTGCATGTAAGGAGCTTGGAAATCTCCACTCTGTCTTAACAAATAAAAAACTGAATAAAATGAAAAATTAACAACTCTTCTTAGATCCTTAAGAAAATTGAGGTTACAGGGGAAACCACTACCCGCAAATTGGAGATAGCCAAGAGAAAACAGAGGGGGAAGCTCTAAAACTCTGATAAAATAAATCAAAGGAGAACTGAATAAATGAAGACATATTACATGTTCATGAATAGGAAGACTCAATATTATCAAGATGTCAGTTGCTTCTGATTTAACATGTAGATTCAATCCAATCCCAATTAAAATCCCAGCAAGTCATTTTGTGGATATCAACAAACCGATTCTAATGGACCTTCATATGGAGAGACAAAAGACCCAGAATAGCAACATAATATCAAATGAGAAGAACAAAGTTGGAAGACTGACATTACCCAAATTCAAGTCTTACTACAAAACTACAGTAAGCAATTCTGTATGGTATTTGCAAAATAATGGATGAATAGATCAGTGGAACAGAATAGAAAGCCCAGAAATAGACCCACATAAATGCAGTCAACTGGTCTTTGACAAAGCAGCAAAGGCAATATAATGGAGCAAAGATTGTCTTTTCAATAAATGGTGCTGGAAGAACTGGACATCCACATGTAAAAAAATAATCTAGACACAGACCTTACACCATTCACAAAGTTAACTCAGAATAGATCGCAAACCTGAATGTAGAGCACAAAACTATAAATTCCTTGAAGATTACACAGTAGAAAATCTAGATGATGTTGTGTATGGTGATGACATTTTCGATATAACACCAAAGGCACAATCCATGAAAGAAAGAATTGATTTGCTGAACATCACTAAAATTAAAAAATTTCTTTTTGTGAAAGATATTACCAAGAGAATGAAAAGACATGCTATAGATCGGGAGAAATTATTTGCAAAGGCCTATGTGATAAAGAACCATTTTCCAAAAATATACAAAGAACTCTTAAAACTCATCACAAGAAAACAAACAACCAAATTTAAAAATGGGCCAAAGACCTTAACAGAGACCTCACCAAAGAAGATATACAGAAGGAAAATAAGCATATGAAAAGATGCTCACATAATTTTTAATCAAAGAAATGCAAATTAAAACAACAATAACATATTAGTACACACCTATTAGAATGGTTAAAATCCAGAACAGTGTCGACACCTAATGCTGGCAAGGATGTAGACCTATAGGAACACTTATTCTTTGATGGTGGAAACACAAAATGGTACAGCCACATTTGAAGATAGTTTGGTAGTTTCTTACAAAACTCAAAATACTCTTAGCATGCTATCCAGCAATCATGATCCTTAGTATTTCCCCAAAAGAGTTGAAAATGTATGCCACACAAAACCTGCACAGGGATGGTTATAGCAGCTTGCAAAATCCTGGAAGCAACCAATATATTCTATAGTAGGTGAATGGATAAATAAACTGTGTTATATCCAGACAATAAAATATTGTTCAGCACTAAAAATAAATGAACTATCATACCATGAGGAGACATGGAGGAACTTTAAATTCATATTACTAAGTGAAAGAAGCTGATTTGAAAATTCTACATGCTATATGATTCCAACTATATGTATTTCTGAAAAAGGCAAAACTGTGGCAACAATAAAAAGATCAGTTGCTGCCAGGGGTTGGGGATAGAGGGGAAATGAATAGAGTACAAAGAGTTTTCGGAGCAGTGATCCCTAATGTGAACTATGAACTCTGAGTGATAATGATATGTCAGGGTGGTTTCATCAATGTAGTGGAGTGAATTATGTCCCCCCAAAACTCATTGAATCTTGAATTTTGTCCTCCAAGTTTTATGTATTAGAAACTTAGCCCCCACTGTGACCGTTAAAAGGGTGGAAAATCCTATTATGGTAATTAAAAGATGGAGCAGTGAAGAGGTGGTTGGATTGTAGGACTGTGTGGTAGTGAATGGATTAAAAATGGTGGTCAGGGGCGTGGTTCTGAGGGTTTTAAAAGAAGAGGAGAGTCTGTCTTTTTCTCTCTGCTGTCTCTACTCCACCATTTCACAATTGATACCCTGCCATCACTGTCACCACTGCTAAGACCAGATGTGTTCCCTGGATGTTGGACTTCCCAGCCTCAGAAACTGTAAGCAATAAATTTATTGTCTTTATAAATCACCCAGTTCCAGGTATTTCATTATAAGCAACAGAAACAGACTAATACAATCAATTGTAACAAATGTGCCATTCTGGTGGGGGCTATTGACAATGGCAGAGACTATGCATTGTAGGGGTGAGGTACATGAGATATATTTGTATCTTCCTCTCAATTTTTCTGTGACTTTAAACTGCTGTAAAATAAAGTCCATTAAAAATAGAATTGGCTTTTTAAAAGTTTATTTTAAGAAGAGATAACTTTTAAAGAGAACAATTAAAGGTAAACATAATCTGACCATTTGTATGACTCTTCAATATCTCTTGTATTTATTTTATTATTTTAATATTAGTTTACATTTTTAAAATTTATTGCAAAATAAGGGTTACATTTGCTGCATGCTTTTATGATGATCTATTATGATTACGAGTAGAAATTATTTATTCTTATTCATCAGTTCACTTGCTCCTGTTGAAGAATCAAGAAGCAATTTACTATTTAGAAAACTGTTTATTAAAAGATGCTTCCAAGAAATGCATTCTTTCTAGCTGTTTGAATATAGCTGAGTAAGCTTGTGTGTTTATTAATACACTCAGCAATTTAATAGCTTGGCATTTTGATTTTTCTATCCTTTCCTTGCTTGGGCAATTCCTTCCTGCACAACGTGCTGCAGTATTTGTGATTCTTCTCTGAGCACTGGAGCAAAATTTTGCTATCCCATTAATTTGAACCTCCCCCATACCTTACAACCCAGATCATTCATCTGGTATTCTCAATTCGACTTGCTGTGGAAACTGGGATAGTGGTATGCATATTTGAAATCCACAGACAGATGAATATATTTATGCAATAATTTAGTTTCCTCCTTGATCAAATCATTTGCTAGAGATACTAATACAGTAACTTTCAATTTTGTTCCTAAGCACCTGGTGTAGGTGCTAATACGTAAATAAGCAAAAGAGTGGTTCCCAAAGGACGGCGGCAGCAAACTGACAGCAGGATGCATCCATCCATAATGAAAAGCTAGATGTACCTCATTTTAAATGTAGGAAAGCTAAGCATGTAATACATCTGTGTGAGTGAGGCAAAGGAAAGATTAATTCTCATAGACCCATCTTTCTCCAAACTAACCAATTAATAATGGGATTTGTTAGAATTGTTTAACTTCTAGATACATGAAACTTCCATGTTATATTTCTCCTATGTTATATTTTGAGAATAAAAATATAGACGACACAGGGAGAACTATTCCACACAAAGGTACTTAATTCAAATTAAATACCTTACATTAAGGTATCTCTATTTACTGACTTATCAAATGTAGGTCAGTTTTTTAAATGCTTGAGAGTAGAGGACAATAGAGAAAAAAGGAGAAAGGATGAGAAACTATAGAAAATGGTACTTTGTATGTTTGCAACAGTGAATGCTTAATAATTATGTAGACAGATCATCAATATAAATTAATCATGGCCCAGGGATGACAGGACTTTAAATTTTGTGGAGGTATTAGATTCACTGATAAAGTAAACATTTATTTAGCACCCACTATGTGCCAAACCTATAAAAAGTGTTGAAAATGAAAGCTGAATGAGGCAAAGACTTCAACATCAATGAACTGCAGTAGAATAGGGGGTAAACATATTAATGTTTACCGACCATCAGGCTTTGTTCTTAGAGGTTTATGTGAATGAACTCATTTGATTCTCACACTTATAAGATAGGTTTCTTTCTGTGAGATAGACAGTCCACTCCAGTTTTACAGATGAGGAAACTGTGACACTCAGCACTGATATTAACTTGTCCAAGGTGATGTAGTTACTCCATTAGCCAGGAGAGGTGAGGCTATGATTTTGTATCAAAGAAATACCAGAATCATAGGAACTTAACAAAGGACATCATCAAGATGGTGAAATAGGTGAACCCTAGCATTGCTCTTCTCAACAATTGATCAATTTACAGATATTCAAAAGCAAAGACTGCTAATCTGGGACTGCTGAAGCTCAGGGGAAGGAGAGACCAATGGAGTTTGTGAAGGTGGGAGAAGCCAGGGCAAGAGGAAGAATAAACAGCTACAACCATTTCAAGCCCTAGCTGCTTCAGGGCCAGGCTTGTGAAAGGCAGGAAGACGCTGCAGCACACACAGCAGAAGCTGGCAAAAGCCACAGTTGAGCCCTTTGCATGAAGTTGCCTGGAGTCTGCAAGGGAGAAGAGGGCATTAGAGCTCACCATACCAGCCCACCAGGCCAGCGAGACCACTGACAGGTTTCCTGTGGACTCGCATAGGAGCAAGGGGCCACAGTCAACCCAAGAAAAGAACCACTAAATGCCAATGAGTCATTAATAAGAACCCACGCATGGGAAGCACTTGCAGTGCTTGGGGGAAGGCTGGCACACCAGGAGAACATTTACATGCAGAGTGGGTGGCTGATCTGCCTTCCTATTGGCACAAGCCCACTCAGTGGAGGCTGGTCAAGGTGATAGAACTTCAGCAGGTGCAGTTTGCTGGAGAGACTCAGTCCTGGGTCAGAATTTCCACACAGCCCAGGTATATCTGACCTCACAAGACCCAGAGTGATTAAAAGGCCAATGGTTAAAATCTGGTCCACACAAAAAGCCTTCCCCAGAGAATCAGCAGCAAAGCAACAATTTAGCATAACTACAGACCTCAAGTGCTGGTCCCCACAGGAAGTTTCCCAACTCATTTTTGACAAAGGTGCCAAGAATATACAGTGAGGAAAAGATAGCCTCTTCAATAAATGGTGCTGCAAAAACTGGATATCCACGTGCAGAAGACTGAAACTAGACTCCTATCTCTCACTATGTATAAGAATCAACTCAATATGGATTTAAGACCTAAATTTAAGATCTGAAATTGTGAAACTACTAGAAGAAAACATAGGGAAACACTACATGAAATGGGAGTGGGAAGCACTTTTTTGAGCAAGATTATAAAGGTACAGGAAACTGAAACAAAAATATGCAAATGGGACTATATAAAACTGAAACACCAAAAACAAACAAAACAAACTAAATAAATAAACAAATAAATTGGTACAGCCATTGTGGAAAACAGTATAGACGTTCCTCAGAGAACTAAAAATAGGTCTACCTTATGGCCCAGCTATCCTACTACTAGGCATATACACAAAAGGAAATGAAATCAACATATCAAAAAGACACTTGCACTCCCATATTTATTGCAATGCTATTCACAATAACCAAGAGATCGAATCAACCTAAATGCCCATCAATGGATGAATGGATTAAAAAAAGACTGTGGTATATATACACAATGTAATACTATTCAGCTATAAAAAGAAAGAATATCGTATAATTTGCAGCAGCATGGATGGAACTGGAAATCATCACATTAAGTAAATCAGTCACAGAAAGACAAATACCACATGATCTAACTCATATGCAGAATCTAACAACAACAACAAATATGGTTCTTATAGAAGTAGAGAGTAGAATAATGGTTACCAGAGGTTGAGTGAGAGTGTTGTGGGGGATGAGAAATGGTGGACTAATGAGTACAAAACTATGCTGTCTACCCTAAGTGTTCATGGTGCAGTATATGCATGTTTTGAAGCAACACACTGTACCCCACAAATATGTACAAGTAAATATTAATTTTTTTTAAAAAGAACTTAGAATAAAGTTCTATCAGATCTATTTCATGTCCTAGTCTTAAATGATTTGGGAAGTTCTTAAGTGGTTGCTCAGAGATGCTTCCACATTGTAGCTACAAATCTATGGCCACAACATTAGGAATACCTAGTTCTCAAGGTCATCATAGAGGGGTTACAAAGAGTAAGCGGATTGATCAGGGGGATTATGGCCAGCCCTGAAAATGGTGAACATTGCTTCCCTTATACCCATGGGCCATATTAGTCACATGATTCCAACTTAGCACAAAGGAAACCAGGAAATGTAGTTGTCCTGTGTAACAAGAAGAAATGAATTGATGAACTTCTGACAAGTCTCTGCCACAGTTAATGAGTGACAGACAAGATTCGAAGCTAGACAGTATTACAAGGAGTATGCTCTTAACCACTAAGTGCATTTTACAAATAAATACTTACAATTCAGTGTGGTAAATAGAACTAAGCAGAGAAATGAGCATCAGAGAGCAAAAGAAGGGCTCTCTGTAGTCAACAAGTCTTCATCTAAACCACATTTAACACAATAAAATTTGTCATTTGTTCTTCTGAATGAACAAGATGACATAACAACACTGCACTCTGTTCACATACAGTGTTGTAAAGATAAGTATATTCTTATGGCTTAACAGTAGTTTTATTATACTGTTCTATATTTAACCTGAAAAGGAGATTTAAAAAGTCTACATCCCTTTTATTCTTGTTCAACTTTTAAATTAAAATAAAATATACACAAAAGCATATCTACAAAACCAATAAAATTCAAATCACATTTATTTAATATGACATAAGATTATTTTGCTGAAACTTAATTGCAATTCCCATTTGTGACTCTGATTGTGATTGCTATATTGCAGTTCCTTTTACGTTGGCATGACTCGACTGTGGTTGCCCTAAATGGCTTCAAATTTCCTAGCATTTTTTCTTACTTGAATAAGTGGAAAACATTTGTTCATATAGCACTTTCTAGAATCATTTGCCCTTCTCTTGGCTTTGTGCTGCAAAACATGGATTTACATGTTAGGTTGGGCTCTGTCTCACATTTATTTGCTTGTGACATATAGAGTAGAATTAGCTGTAGGCAACAATTGTAAACCTGTATAAATAGAACATGGGCACTAAAATTGTCTAAGAGAACTCACAAATGTAGTATTGTTTTTTTTTGTTTTAGTATGGAACTTGTAGGTTTCTAACAACATTTGGGGAGACATAGGGACCCACATACAAACTGACAAGCAATGCCTTAGAAGGTGGGCTCTTTAAAACTGGGGAAATAGCATCACTCCTTTGTTTTAAAAACATAATGAGTAAATGTCTCCATGGAAGACTAGGATCAAGGCTCTCTTATTTGATCCATGGAAGCTATGTATATTTTCAGCCAGCCTGGATTCAATTCTTCATTTCCATGTCCTGGCACTTTATTGCAACTGATTTGTAATGTTTATGCTTATTTAACATAAAATATTTCCTGAAATACGTAGGAGACTACAATGTACTATTTATGTTTGCCTTTGAAGTTATTGATGTCTGTTGTATCTGAATATGTATACAGTGGTGTACTACTGCACATCCCTTCCCAATTCTGCATTTAGTGACCTCTCATTGGTATCTTGAAATCATCACGATGGGAGAATTTGCTCCATGAAAACTGTCAAGCACTACAGATGTTGCTTTGCTTCCCATGGATTCATCACCCCACTTCCCCTGGGTGATGGAGCTGCAAAGGATTACTCAAAGCCCATCTCTTCTGAGTAGTGAGAAGCCCTGAAGGGGTTAATCTCCCGGAACCCTCAAGAGAGAGACACTCCTTCCATTTGGGAAATTAACCATGAATTGGGGTTCTCTTCCTGCATTTATTCTCCAGACCAGGAAGAGAACATAGGTGGGGTTTTTGCTAAGTATAGTTAACAAGTTTAACAATAGAAGCTTGTAACATTCAGTAAGACATGCAAGGTGACATTCCATAATTCAATTTGCAACAAAAGCTTGATTTTAGCAAACATTCTCTTCTTACAGCAATTTCCTAGTATCTTTACATATCAATCAGTAACCTGTCTACCCTCTGAGCCAGCAACCTTGCTGTGCTACAATTCTTCATCTTACAACAGAGACTACCCTGGAGAAAAATTTCCTGTCTTTTGCACGGTTGACATTTTATATGTACTTTAAAGAAGTTAGGCTAAACCTGAAACTACAAGAAACTAGGCCCTGTGAAATACATTTGCTTTATAAATATTGGTATACTCTACATCGAGAAAGACTTAGTTTTTAAAATTTTGTTTGTCTTGAGAGCATTTACCAGCACACCACTGCGTGAGTCGACTATTTTCTGTCTGCCTTTTCTCTCTTCCCCTTCCTCCTTTTCCTTTTGCCTTCCTTTTTTCCTCCCTTTCTTCCTCTGTCCTTACCTTCTTTCCTTCCTTTTTGCCCACATAGTGTTCATTCTCTTTTCCTATGTCTATGACTTCTGAGAAACACCTACCTGTACTAACAGCCTGTCTACTCTATATGACACAATTCAGTGAAACATAGAATTTAGGATGAACCAATCTATACATCTACACATTCCATCCTTAGCCACACTGATTCAGGGAAATGTGCTTGACTTGTCCAGCTAGTCAAAGATGAATTTTTTGCTTAAAATTCCAGGATTTCTGTTTGAAAGGCCTGGGAAACAGTCAATTTCTTTCCCCCTCGTTGTGAATATCCAGGGTAACAGTTTGGCGATTGCTGACAGTAATTTAGTGTCTAGGAGGGAAGATGACTCAAGGACAAAGCCAACACTGAAAAAGGAACTAGGAGCACAGTAGAGTAAAGTGGACCATGATGACATCATTTGAATGTTAGATTAAGCAACATCTGGACTATTCACCTCCTGGAGTCAATAAATTGCTGTTTTTCATCAAGTATGTTTGGAAGGGCCTTTCCTCATTAATTATATAAAACCTTCTAACTAAAACAGGTTGAATCTTCTATCTTGGGTAAAATAGCACAAAACAGATCATTCCTATGAATTGGTAAAATAATCCACAAACCAGAGAAGCAAGAACATGTGGCAATACCAAGAACACACACAGTGAAAATCGAAACTGAGCTGTCGGACTTGGCAGCTGCTTAATGATCATGTTATTCATTATGTTTAACTTTACTATCCATTAGTACTAGGTCTTTTAATAGTAATTACTTTTCATTTTAATCTTATGCAGTTATAGAATCTACATTTCTTGGTTTTGTGTATTTTGTCTGTAGAATTAGCTAACATAAGTATTTCTTGAGGTCAAAAGCTGTAATTTTTTTTTAAACTCACATCACACAATGCATTGCTTTGAAATATTGAGTGTTTAATAAATTTTGTTAACTGACTAACTACATCTTAGTGTATCTTAGGGAGAGATTTTAATTTCAAGATTTTCCTATATTTCCATTATTTATTATATGACTCTCTTGAAAATTATATATTGCCCTAAAGTGCTTCAGTGAAAAAAATGAATAATAAATTGAGTAAATTAGATCAATAACCTCCATCTGTGATAACTTATAAAGAAGGAAATTAGGGAAAATGGTAGAAGATAAATTTTCCTAAGAAGTTATTGAATTAATTTGGACCTAAAATAGTTTAATCCTAGAGTGACCATACATTCTAGTTTGCCTCTTATGCTGGCAAATTATTAGTAGCACGCTCTTTAATTCTCAACAATGTCCCAGTCTGGATAACAAATTGCATTTGCCCAACACATATTCAAATATTTCCCAAACCTGGATGGTGATCTGAGTTACCTGTGGATAGTATTTTTTTAAATTGCAAAATATTTCAAATATGTAAAAAATTATGGAAAATAAAATAACAGAAACCAAGATATCCTTAATCAAAATTTGACAAATGTTAACATTGTGGTATGTTTCTAAAAACTTTATTTTTAAGAAAAAAACAATATCACCATTAAAATTAATGAATTCTCTATCCCAATTCCATTATCTTCCCTTTCTCCCCAGAGGTAACCATTAAAATGTTGATAAATGTCCTGCCTATGCATGCATTTATATTTTTATTATGTGTGTGTTAAAGAGTTGGAATATAGTAACTTCCACAGAGTTTAATATTATTTATGTGAAAGTTACTAAAACAAAAACAACAGTATATAGTTTTATGGGTACATTTAAATAATACGGATTTCTGAACATCTTTCCAGTGCATTAACACAGAATGTTTTGGGGTTGGGATGAGGAATATATACTATGCCTCAAATGATACTGATATTTACATATCCTTGGGCAATCTGATTATTGTCACATCCCAAACTACTTTGCAATGTTTATTTAGATTTAAAACATCTAGTTTGGGGAGCAAGATGGTCGACTGGAAAGATACATCACTAGTCTCTCTAACAAGGACAGATAATACATTATATCTGCGATGACAATTGGATGGAAAAGGTGAAGGGAGAGAGCTGGAACACATCAAAAGAGCAGTGGAGATTCTAGTGAATGTAGAAACCCAGGATAGCCAAATAGAGGACAGAAGAATATTCCCTGCCACCACCATCCCATCCCCCAGTGGGGAGCAGTAAGGACCCAGGAAGAGACTTTGCTATCACGAAAGAGGTGAACAAGTGCACCCCACCAATCCAGTGCACCACCCACAGGGGAATTTGCGCTGCCCCTCAGACATGCATCTAATGGTGGTAACTTACCTGTGGAGCCAAGCAACTGCACTGACCCAGGGACGGACATGTGCAGAGCGCCACCCCCCCGCCCAAGGGTCCCAGGCCACTACAGCAAACAATCAGAGTCTGGGATCTGTCCTAATGCCCGGGGGCATTATTTCAATTCAGCCCTGACAGAGGTTCCACACCTGGGAGTCCACATCGTTGCATGGGGCTGCCTACACCACATGGTGTCCAATCAAGGACACTGGTGGTGCTGAGAAAACTGGATAGCCATGTGTAGAAGAATGAAACTAGACCCATACCTCTTCCCATATACCAAAATCAATTCAAAATGGATTAAAGACTTAAATATAAAGCCTGAAACTATAAAACTCCTAGAAGAAAACACAGGGGAAACACTTCAGGATGTAGGACTGAGCAAAGACTTTATGAGTAAGACCTCAATAGGACAGGCAACAAAAGAAAAAACAAACAAATAAATGATATTACATCAATCTCAAAAGCTTCTGTGCAGCAAAGGAAACAATCAACAGAGTAAAGAAACAACCTACAGAATGAAAGATAATATTTGCAAACTACGCCTCTGACAAGGGGCTAATATTCAGCATATACAAGGAACTCAAACAACTCAATAGTATAAAAACAAATAACCTATTTAAAAAATGGGCAAAGGAGATGAATAGACATTTTTCAAAAGAAGACGTACAAGTGCCCAACAGGTACATGAAAAAAGGCTCAACATCACTAATCATCAGGGAAATGCATATGAAAACTATGTTGAGATATCATCTCACCCCAGTCAGACTAGCTGTTATCAAAATGAAAGAGAATAACAAATGCTGGGAAGAATGCAGAAAAAGGGGAACTGTTTTATGCTGTTGGTGAGACTGTAAATTAGTACAGCCATTATGGAAAAAAGTATGGAGGTTTCTCAATCAACTAGAGATGGATCGAACTACCATGTGATCCAGCAATCCCACTACTGGGTATATACCCAAAGGAATGGAAGTCATCATGTCAAAGGGATATCTGAACTCCCATGTTTATTGAAGCTCTATTTACAATAGCCAAGATATGGAATCAACCTAAATGTCCATTAACTGGGGAAGGAAAATATGACTGGATAAGGAAAATGTGGCACATATACACAATGGAATACTACTCAACATAAAATAGAATGAAATTCTGCCATTCTTAGCAGCTTGGATGAGCTTGGAGAAAATTATGCTAAGAGAAATAAGCCAGGCACAGAAAGAGAAATACTGCATGTTCTCACCTATATGTAGAAGCTAATAAATAAATAAGAAAGAAAGAAAGAGAAAAAAACAAAAATCATAATAATATATTAAATTTTCAGAAGTGGAGAACAGAACTGTGGTTGCTAGAGGCAGTAAAGGGGGGAAGATAGCAATAAATAGGTTCATGGAAACAAAACAGCTAGTTAGGAAAAATTAGTTCTATTGATGTACAGTTGAGACAGGCACCTATAATTAACATTAATTTATGGCATGTTATCAAATGACTAGAGAGGAGGAGATAGAATGTCCTCAACATAAATAAATAATTAGGTTTTATACTGATGAATATGCTAATTATCCTGATTGGATCATCACACAGTGTACACAGGTATAAATATACAACTCTGTACTCCACAAATATGTATTATCAATTACATTTCAATAAAATAAACATTTTTTTAAAAAGAAATTTTCCTGTTCACTAAAGATTAAAAAAAAACACATCTAGTTGATGTGCTAGTGATTCAATATTGAATATGGGCAGTGAACATGTCCATATGAAATATGACAAGCTAAACAGGCCAATTTTTTGAATGATCTTTAAAATATAGCCTGTTATGTCTTCCCTTTATAATATTAGTATAGTTGTTTCACATTGGTTTTTTGGGTGTGAGAGAACTATGAAATTTGCACCTATTATTTCAATTCCCAAATGAAAGTGCGCCAATTAAATTGTGTGACCATTGCCATAAGAAAATGCATTAAAAATTAAAGTTAGGAGATACTTCAGTGAATAAAAGATAATGCTGGTACATTACTGAGTTTCAAGAAAGGCCAAACACATTATGGAAAACATTAATGGATTCAGAGACAAAATGCAGAGAATATGTTCTTAATATATTGAGTAAGAAAAATATTATATGGAAGGCAACAATGGACTTTCAGAATAGAAATAATTAAAGTAGAATATAAAAGTATAAGTCTAAGTAAATTGCTGATTCCTGGTATGCACTGAAAAGCATCTAATTTCTAACAGTTTACTAAACTGATTGAAATCCTTAGTGTGTTATATATTTGACTTCCTTAATCATCGTATGTTTGGTCTCTAACCAAAACCAACTGACCCAATGTGCTCTGATTATATGAGTGTTTATACAATTGCCCTTCAGTCTTAAAGAAAATTGTAGATACATTTCATACAATGGTACTAATGATTCAAAACTACTTGGAAAATAAACTTTGAGGCTCTACCAGAAAATTTCAAGTGACATATCTTAAATATTTATGAGTGTATTTACATGAGACTTCATTGACAGATTCTCACCACCATCCTTCATCAATTAAATATCAGTCAGAGTTAATTGGAAAGACAGGGACACATTCTCAAAATATCATCAAAAGATTTAATGATGTCGCTGTTTCTAAAAGTTATCATAAATTTGGCACCTGATCTTTTTACCTAGTCTTTTGGAGTCTCAAGATAATAGAAAGGGAATAGTGGAATGGATAGGATAATTTGGGAAGAAATTGTGTTTGCAACTTAGCTATCAAATACATCACCCTCTAAGGGAGACAAAGAGAGAGAAGATTTTGGCTCTAGCAATTGGATAAAGATAAGCATTCAAAATGAGACATCCAGGGCTAAGGTAGATAATAGCTCGTCTATCGGGGCAATGTTGCCCATTAATGCTAACTGAAGCACATAGAATTTCCCAATATCACTGCTAGCCATGCTTAGAGTATTGATAATACCAGTATGCTTATCCTTTACTAAATATGTTCAATAAAAAAGTGGGAAAATATTGAATCAAATCTTCTTTATTGAAGGTAAGGGAGATTTTAATTCAGAATTACACTTAAAAAAAGTGTTTTGGAAGAAAAATAGGTGGCTTCACATATCCCATTATTTTACAGACAGGCTTATGAAAGTTTTGACTTTATTAATTTGATAAATAAATATTACAAGTGCCCATATCTGTAGAAAGCGCTAGGAATCTATAAGTGAGTAAGCCAGATGAGGCCACTGCCAATTTTAGTACTCCACAGTAAATGCGATGTAGGGAAATTACAGGGTGCTATGGGAACATGTATGAAAGGTACTTAACCCAGGCTGAAGGGTCAGGAAATGCTCACCAGTGAGAGAGAACTAAGTGAAGAACTGAAGGAAAAGTGCAGGTTAAGCTAAAAGAGTGAGGGTGGCGGGTTAAAGTTCCTGGTAAAACTAACAGAGTGTGCAAAGACCTGTGATAAGGATAATATTCGTATGCTTAAATCACTGAAAGAAATGTGCTTTGACAGACCTAAGAGGAGCAGTGAATGAGAGTGGAGAAACATAGACGATAAATAATGAAATGATACTTGCATTTTATTATAAGTATCGTGAGTAGTTATTGAAGGTCAGACATGACATACTTGGGTTTAAGAGAGATTGCTTTCATTCCCTGTGGAGAATGGATTAGAGGAAGGCACAAATGTTGGCAGGGGGAGCTTTCAGTAGTCCAGGTAAGTCTAAACAAGGGTAGTGGCAGATGAAAGAAGTAGGCAGATTTGACAGATTTCAGGGATAATGCTGATAGATCTTGGTGCTTAACTGGATGGTGAGGGAATAAAAAGAATTAAGAGTAACATCCAAGTTGAATATTGCTGTAGGTAAGTGGGAATAGAGTACGGTGGTGCCTTTGAATGAGGTGCGAATTATTGGGACAGAGATTATGAGAAAAGGTAAAATTGGAGTTTAAGGTAAGTGTTTGCTATAGGATCTAGGTAGTTGCACCTAAAGATCTTATGTTTATAGGAGTTCCTTGGGCTGGGTTGTATTTTTGAGAGTCACTAACGTTTAAATATTAAGTGGAATTGTAACAGTGAATGAGTTATCTTAGTATATAGAAAGAAAAGAGATGAAGTCTCAGCATAGGATTTCCTTGAAGGAAAAACATTTAATGGAAAAGCATACCCCCAAGAGGAAAAGCCATGAATGTGAAATGAAAAGAAAATAGAAAATTCAGGAGGAATTAGGGCAGGTGGATAAGGTTGCTTGTTATGGGGTAGGGCTTCCACAGAATGCAATAGATAGGATAGAAAGGGAGGGGTTAGTCAGATATGGGGAGAAACAGAGTTGTGTTGTTAAATCAGTTCATGTCTGTAAAACTAAGACAGAACAGGAAGCATGGTGAGATTACTTGAACTCATGTAATAAAAGGAGTAATTCCAGTGGTTTCCTGGCAGATGAGTTTGATGTCCTGGTCTTCCACAGGTACTATATTTTCAGAAACTATATAGAATTTTGATAAATACTAGATCTGGAAATCTGGTATAACAATCAATTTTATATCTCCATTGGTGTGGTTTCAATGTTTTAGTATTCAAAGTCTAAAGAGTTTGTGTCTTTTTTAAAAATGACATAACATGATAGCAAACCCATAAGGTACCAGATTTCAGAGATTTGATCAGTCCTATTAATTTTTAAATATAAGGAGTTAAATGTTTTTATTAAATGTTATGACCACCAAGCTTTCATATTTGTCCTCTTATCTGTCTATAATGATGCAATAGAAGAATTGAAATTTTTGGTCTTTACTCTGAGATCTTTGATAAAATTTCATAAAATATGTGAATTTTAAAATCATCATCATTCAGTGACATGTATTTCTTAAAATTTAATAATAGTCATCACTCGAGAATCTTTTTTGTTCTGCTGTTTTTTGAGACTCTGAGGAGCAGTAACACTGTTAAGAAATGTATTGGGCATTAGGTTTTCCAATGAAAGACCTAGTTTCTAAAACACATTATGTGGGGCTGGATTGGTAGAGTGTGGTGCTAGTAGTATCACAGTCAAGGGTTCAGATCCCCATACAGGCCGGCTGCCAAAAATAAATAAAATAAAATAAGATACATTATGCTTGAAGATAAGATCTACTTCAACATTTTAAAAAAAGGAGAAAAGCAAAGTTTTCCAAATAGTTTTATAATTCACACTTTGATCTTAGGTTTCCACTTTATCCTTTGAAACATTCGATGAGGTTGACGAGGAACTGCATCACAGCCTCAATCAAAGGATTTATTACTTCTATTATCTAGGAATTAAGCACAGATTTTTCATTTCTTATAAGTGTATAATAAGGAGATGAAGACACTTGTATTTTCAGATTAGTTGGCACAGCAACAAGTACTAGAACTGGTCTGTGAAAATACTGAGATTCTGACAAATATTTTCACTACATATTAACATTTTGTTTTGATCTTTAGAATGGATTATATTTTTATTTCTCTTAATATAGTAAAATTTAAAAAAAACAAAAACTTCTGTACTGCTCCTTGTAGGAAGCATTGATGGAGCAGATAAAAGATTATATACTCATATTTAGACCGAACAAAGTTATACTTCTTGGTGTATAAATAAAAGCAGACATCCACTCCAGCTAACCAAAGCAAAAATTGAACTGCAAAATCCTAGTGGCTTATATTTTTATTATGTGAAGTTTGGTACAAGTCTATTAGCCTTTCCTCATCTTAAACCACACCATGTAGAACACATGGCACCTGGAGATGCAGCAATAAGGAAGAAAAGAGCATCAGTATAAATTTTCTCAGCCAGGAATGATCATTCACTACTCTTCTTCTGGTCCATTGACCAGAACAGATTGAACAGAAGCAACCTAACTACAAAAAAAAAAAAAAAAAAAAAATCTGGGGAAAGCAGAGGAACACACCATATACTTAATGAGCACTAACTGCTTCATCTACACTATGTAGTTCATAGAACTGGAGGATTAGTTAAAGAATCCAGACTCAGAGAGCCTGGAACCAGGGATCTCAGAGAAAGGACTATGTCTTTGGAGAGTGCATGCCTTTCTGCTTTTTGTCTTCTTACACTTTTGTGATTGGATCATTTGCTCATGAAGTTTGTAAGTGTTTCTTTTTCAATCATGTTTTTCTAATTGATCTGTAGGAGCTCTTTATATATTCACCCAGTTGGTTGTTTCCTTTGATTGAAATCTTATTTGTGTAATTTTGCTTTTGTTGCCTTGCTTTTGGGGTCATATCTCTACAATCTTTGCCAAGGCTGATGTCAAGAAGCTTTTACCCTATGATTTTTTCTAGTAGTTTTATAGTTTCAGGTCTTACATTTAAGTCTTTAATCCATTTTAAGTTGATTTTTGTATGTGGGATGAAATAAGGCTCCACTTTCATTCTTCAGCCTGTGAATACCCAGTTTTCCCAACACCATTTATTGAAGACACTGTCCTTTCTCCATTGTTTTAAGGGGTTAGTATCCAAAATGTATAAGTATCTTAACTCAATAGCAATAAAACAAGTAACCTGATTAAAAAATGGTCAAAGAAACCCATTAGAGATTTCTCAAAAGAGGACATACACATGGCCAACAGGTATATAAAAAATGGCCAACATCAGTAATCATCAGGGAAATGCAAATCAAAACCACAATGAGATATCACCTCACACCTCTTAAGGATGGCTACTATCATTAATACAGAACATAACCAGTGCTGGCAAGGAGAAAAGGAAACCCTTGTACACTGTTGATGGGTATGTAAATTACTACAGTTGCTATGGAAGATGGTATAGAGGTTCCTCAAAAAAATTAAAAATAGTACTACCATATGATCCATCAATCCCAGCTTCTGGATACATATCCAAAGGAAGTAAAATCAGTATGTAATCAGATATCTGCACTCTATGTTCATTGCAGTGCTATTCATAATAGCCAAGATATGAAATCAACCTAAATGTTCATCAATGGATGAGTGAATAAAGATAATGTGGTATATATATATATATATATATATATAATACATACACACACAGTGGAATACTACTCAGCATTTAAAAAAAAAGAAGGAAATCCTGTCTTTTTTGTGACAATATGGATAAATGTGGTGGACATCCTGCAAGTGAAATAAGCCAGTGACAAAAAGACAAATACTCAATGATCTCACTTATAGGTAGAATCTAAAAAAGTTGAACTCATGGAAGTAGAGAGCAGAATGGTGGTTACAAGAGACTGAGGGTGTTGGGTAATGGAGAGATGTTGGTTAAAGGATACAAAGTATGAGTTAGGAATAATACATTTTAACATCTACTGTACAACATGGAAACTATGTAGTTAATAATACTACATTATATATCTGAAAATTTTTAAGAAAGTAGATTTCAAATGTTTTCACGACAAAAAAATAAGTATGTGAGGTGATGAGCATGTTAGTTTTATTTAATTATTCCACGTTGTGTACATATATCAAAACATCACATTGTACCCTATTTAAAAAACCACAATTTTGTCAATTAAAAATAAATAAGAGCATTTAAAAAATAAAATGATGTGTTGCACATATTGCACATATTATACACTTGCATTTTATGGCTTGATATTTACTACCTCAATTAATTTATTTGATGAACTGACATTTTAAATTTTATTGTAAACCAATTTATCTTTCTCTCCCCATATAGTTAGGTGCTTTCTGTAACTTGCTTAAAAACTGTTTTCTACATGAGAATACTAAGATATTGTTTTATATTATTTTTCCAAAAGATTTTCACACCACACACACACACACACACACACACACACACACACATTCTTGTTGTGATTATTGGGAATGAATATATCTGTAGGATCTAGGTGGAAATGAACATCTTTAAAAAATTAAATCTACCCATGCATCATGAACATAGTGTATCTCACTATTTTATGCTCTTCTTTTATTTCTATCAATAAAGTTTTACAGTTTTTCAATAGAGATCTCACACATATTATGTTACATTTATTCATGGATACTTGAATTTTTATGCTATTTAAATCTTTTTTCTAACTACTTTTTGCTGGAATATGGGAAAAATTGATTTTTATAATGTATCTTAATATGGCCTCCAAATTTTCTAAATCCTCTTAATAATCCTAATAGTTTATCCAAAAGTTTCCTGGATTTTCAATGTACACAGTTATTTTATCAGTGAGTAGTAAAATTTATTTTTTCCTCCTCTTTCAAGCACAGTAACTTTTATTTGCTTATTTTTCACATTTTATTTTACTGCTAAGGACCTTCAAAACTAAGTTAAATAGGGCTGGTAATAAAGATTGTAATTGCTATTTTTCTGATCTCAAAATGAACACTAATAATTTTTATGATTATATGTGATATTTTCTGTAGAGTTTTGTTTTTATGGACACTTGCCAAATTAAGAAGCTCTTTCTCTTCCAGTTTGCTAAAATTTGGAATTTATCACGTATTTCTGCATGTATTGAGATGATTATATGATTTTTCTCTAATCAGAAAAATGCATTATTGAAGCAGTCTCAAATGTCTGAAATAAACTGAACTTGGTTGTTATGTATTATTATTTTTTTTATATTACTGATTTTGGTTTGCTAATATTTTGTTCGGAATTTCTGCATCAGGATCGATGTTGGCTTTAAATTCTTTTCACCTTTTTTTTTTCATTCAAGTTTTGTCAGCATCATTAAACAGGTTTCACTCTAACCTTTGAAATATAGCATGAAATATAGCATGCTCTTTCTTAAATGTTAGCAAAATCTACCAGAGAATCTATGTTGGCTAGGATATTCTCTGTAGAAGGTTTTAAGTTATAGATCCAGTGTCTTAAGTAAATAACAATTCAGGTTTTCTGTATCTTCTGTGTCAGTTTTGGTAAGCTATAATTTTTTATGAATGTGCTTTATATGGTTTGAATGTTTGTTTCTTTCAAAACTCATGTTGAAACAATACCCATTGTATCTGTATGAAGAGGGAGGAAAATGTCACTATGCTATTTGAAAAGTGGGGCCTTAAAAAAGATGATTGAGTCATGAGGGCTCTACCCTCATAAATTAATTAATCCACTCATGGATTATTGGGTTAATGGATTATTAAGTTACCACAGAAGTCATACTGGTGGCTTTATAAGAAAAGAAGAAAGATCTGAGATAGCATGTTCAGGCCCCTTATCATGTGATTCCTTGCACTACCTTAAAACTCTGCAGAGAGTCCCACCAGCAAAGGGGCTCTCACCAGATGTGGTCTATTGACATTGTACTTCCCAGTCTCTAGAACTGTAAGAAATAAATTTCAGGGCCGGCCCGGTGGCACACTGGAGAGTGCACCGCTTGGGAGCGTGGCAGTGCTCCTGCCGAGGGTTCGGATCCCATGTGGAGACCGGTTCCCGCTCACTGGTTGAGAGCAGTGCGGGCGCAACACCGAGGGTTGTGATCCCGTTTCCAGTCCCCTGTACTGGCACGACACCGAGGGTTGCGATCCCGTTACCGGTCAGTAAAAAAGACAAAAAGGAAAAAAAAAAGAAAAGAAGGACCTTGAAGCTTAGGTTGTTGTCTTCTTCTTTATGCATGAAGAAGCTGAGGCCTTCAGAATTCCAGTAACATGTCCAAAACTTATAGTTCTTAATGAGATTTCTAGGGATTGTTCCAAAGGTCATGTATCTATTGAATCTCACTTTCTTCTGTGAACAAGATATTGCTTGCTTCTTTGAGACCTACCCTTTATTGGGATTACTAAGGCATTTTCTTTTATTTCTAAATAAAAGCTTGGTTTCTTTTCTTCCAATTATCAAAATAGACTATTATGTATATTTAACTGTCATGCACTCTATTATAAGCAACAGAAAACCTATTGACAGTGCTTAATGTACATTCACTTTGAAATGATATCTTTCCCTTTGTATTGAATTTTACTGATATTAACATAGCTATGTCAACTTTCAGTTTGTTATTTTGTATAATAAGTCTTTTTTAGAATTTAATTTAAAAATCTATATCCTTTATGTTTACATTACTAATATTTAAGCATTTCTTCTGTAAACAATATACATTTTAAAAAATGTAATGCAGTCTGACAATCTTAAAAGAACTGGAACATTTATTCCTTATATTAAATGTAACTTGTGATACTAGACTTCATATCATGACTTAACAATGTGTTTTTATTTCCTCTGTCTGTTCTATGTTTATTATTTCTAGTTGTCAGGTTCTTTTCTAATCATTGCATTTCCCCCCTGCTGGGTTAGTTTAAAGTTATGCAATCTATTTCTCTTTAGTTTTACCACATGCTTTTCTTTCTTTTTTTTTTTTTTGTCTTTTGTCTTTTTCCGTGTCCGTCAACGGATCGCAACCCTCAGTGTCGCCCCCGTACCGGACCGGGGACCGGCAACGGGATTGCAACCCTCGGTGTCGCTCCCGCGCCTCGCTCAGCCAGTGAGCGGGAACCGGTCTGTATGTGGGATCCGAACCCTCAGGCGGGAGCGCCGCTGCGCTTCCCAAGCGGCGCACTTATCCAGTGCGCCACCGGGCCGGCCCACCACATGCTTTTCTAACTTATCAAAAACTTGAGCTATTCATTCTTTTACCCTTTTCCCAGATAATATAAGAATTTTAGAGCACTTTAACTTTCATTAAACCCTTTTTGACACTCTCTCTCTCACTCTCTCTCTGATTTTTTTCCTGTTGGAATAACTTCCTTTGATATTTTGTGATCTTATGATGTTTGGGTCTGTGTAGATTCATCAACTTTTTTTTTTTAATCTCAAAATGTGTTTATCTTACCCTCATCCTTGGAAATTATCTTCTCCAGGTATAGAAATTTAGGTTGGTAATTATTTACTTTCAGCCCTTTAAAGATAGTTTACTGTCTTTGGCTTCTATTGTTGTTTTTAAGATGTCAGCTAAAAGTCCAATTGTTGCTTTTTTGAAGATAGCCTTTTTTGTTAATGCTGTAGCCTGAATGTTTGTGTCCCCTCAAAATTCATATGTTGAAAGCTAATCTTCAATGTGATGGTATTAAGAGTTGGGGTCTCTGGAAAGTGATTAGGTCATGAGGGCTCTACCCTCATGAATGGAATTAGTGCCCTTATTTATAAAAGACACCCTAGGGAACTTGTTTGTCCCCTCCATTGTATGAGGTTATATTGAGAAGGCACCATTTATAAATCAGGAAATGGGCCCTCACCAGACGTGAACTGCCAGTGCCCCGATTCTGGACTTCCCAACTCCAGAACTGTGAGAGATAACTTTGTTGTTTATAAGCTACCCAGTTAAGCGAATTTTGTTACAGCAGACAGAATGGATGAGGACAGTCTAATTGCTTTTAAAGATTTTTGTCTTTCTCCTTTTTTATCCTCCTATACTCTTACTGTCATGTGGCAGCTGTAGATTTCTTTTCATTTATGAGTACTTGCTTGAGATATAAGAGATTTTTTCATTCATAATCTCGCCACACATTGTATTGCCACATTTTACTCTCCTTCTGGGATTCCTTGTTGTGATTATTCTTTTTATCCTGTATATTTCTCTTCTTTTTCTTTTTCTGTGCTTCATTTTGGTTAATCTCTTCATTTCCTTCTAAATTTACTACATATCATCTTTGTTGTTTCAATTTATTCATAGTAGTTTTTATCATTTCTAGAAATTCTATTCGATTCTTTTTTCTGATCTGTCCAATCACTTCATGTGATTTTTAGTTTCCTGCTTAAATTCCCAAGCTTGACTTTTTTTCCTGAACATTTTTTATGCATAGCTATTTTATGTTCTGTTACTGATAACTCCAGTGTCTATAGTCCTGTATCTTTATATACCTGCCACCCCCAACTGCTTATCTGAAAAATTACTCACTGTAATTATTTAATGATACGATATTGTTTTCCTCTCCCAGTATTATGCTAGGCATATTGGGACACTAGCAATTCAGATTCTCCTTACTCTAATTTCAAATTTCAAGATTTTCTGGTCTATCCAAATGACTTCAAGACTGGCTAAATAGGGATGGTTTACTTCCAATTAACCTTATTCTGAGGGTATACGCTTTCAGTACCAGCCCAAAGTGGTGGAGTAATTCAGCATGTCCCCACCGTGGTGGACCCTACAGAGCAATGTGACCAAGATTTTTGTTTCCTTAATCCTGTAAGGCTACGAAATTTGCAGCTTAGCCTTACAATCTCATATTCTGGAAGGAAAAATGGCCTCAGAGCAACAGCAGCCCTGAGAGTAGAGGTCACTTTACTTCTATGGGTTCCAGAGAATCTAGTCTTGGTCAGCCTGCTAATTCTTATTACCTAATGCTTATCTAGTAAAACTAAACATTTTTGGTTTTAATGTGTCCAGATTGTAAAGTTGCCTTCAGTGGGAGGGTTAATCAAAATTACACAATCAATTATTATTAAAAGTGGAATTATTCTGTAATATTTAAATTTTTTCCTTTTGCAGATGATCAGATATTCAGACACCCAGTTAGATCTAGGGATCTTAGCTACAGTTCTTAACCTTATATATCTCTAACTTCTGCCTCTGGGGCCATTGAAATCCATCTTCAAACAAATCATTGAGTCAAGATTAGAGTCTGATGTTTCTAAGGCTATAATGGCATAATTTAGTAAACTTATTTCTCTTACTTTATATTCCTTTTCTATTTATTCACAGGGAAATCTTCCTTCCTTCCTTCCTTTATTTTTTCTTCTTTTTTTTCTCTTTGTTATTCAACTCAACTTTTATTTCTGTTGCTATTGTTCAGAATTTCTATGTTTTGTTGGGAGGAGACAGAAGTATTAGACTTCCGTGTATGGCATATTAATACATATATGTATGTATTTGTACTTGGGCTTTCCAATTTGCAGATAACTGATGAGCCTCATATCTTTCTACAAATTAATTTGTCAGATGTTCATTTAGCAGTGTGATATCAGGAGGGAAAACTAGCATGTGAATGGTTGGCTCCCTTTATGGAAATCATTATGAGGGAGACTATAGAAATGAAAGAGATACATGGATTCTGGATAAAAAAAAAATCTTACAACAGGACAACAACTACAATAAACCTTGGAGAAACCAAAGGTTGATAGGAAGTTTAGAGAAAGCTGACAGTGGCCTAGGTGGGGGAAATGAGTGGAGGGTGATCTGTTTCAGCAGTGAGAATTCTGTCCTTTGCTCTCTTGTGCCCACACTTCTTTGTAATGGTTTTTCTCTGCTTTCACTTCAGCAGAGAATTCTACCACTAATCAGGTGATCATGTGTAATATCAGGACACCTCAAAAGTCCTGAAGTTGTAAGTTTCTCTGGGGCATTCACTCTTCTACCCTTCTCCCTCCACATCTCCATTATTGGTGCATTGTGACCTAAAAAGACTTCCTCTTCCCACAGCCACTTTTTCCTAAGCATCTAATGATGAATTTTTGAATATAGGAGTTGCTTCATGAATCTCAACCAAAAATAATAATTAATAATATTTTCCAAGACCTGGGGTTCTCTGCTCTGAATTTATCCTTTCTCTTTTCATAAATTCCTCAGTACTGCTACACACTGGGTCTGGCCTTTGGTCCTTTCCTAATACATATTATCTAGACAAAACAATTCATAGTCCAGGGCAGTACATCCTTTCAGGCCAAAATAACTGGCCACCTTAGGAGTATAACACCTTCAGTAGAAAGATAACAAAGCAGTGGATTCTCATATCATTTTGAGAAGAATTTTTGGAATAGGTGAAATATGTGTAATACCATTTAGTTAGAGAATTGATCTTTCTTGTAAGCTTTTTCTTTTGCTGTATAACTTGAGTGTTTAGTATACTTGTTATAGGATGGAACACTAGGGAGCAACACGTGCAGGAAAGAGGTCATAACCAATTTGATTAGAGCAAGCCATCACTAAAGATATGCCTGCATACCACTGTTTTCATAAAACTATGTGTGTGGGTGATAAGAATAGTTACCACATAGAGAATGATAATTACATACCACGCTCTGTGCTAGGCAGATGGTACACATTATTTTAATCCTTAGGTAAGTATTATCTGCTCAAATGAGGAACCCAAAGCTCAGAGAGTTAAGTGGCTTTTCCAAGTCCAAATTAAGAAGGGGATTTTTCACTTCTTAAACTTGCCAAATAATTCCTCAGGGAAACCAGACTATTATCTCAGGCTAAAAGTTCAGTTTCTGTATGGTGAGGAAGGTACTATTTCACTACTATGTGGTAGTGATGGAAAATGGGGGAGGGGGCAGGAAGGAGAGTCTCTGCCAATGAAACAAAAGACCTGAAGTGCATATACTTATGAATAGTATACAGATATATTCTCCATGGCCAAGCAAACTCTTCCACCTCCTCTGTGGCCACGTTTCATTTTTGTGAATATTCTCACTCTTCCAAACTTGCTTTCAATTCTTGTTTTAACCAGTATTCATTGCCGAGTTGAATTTTTCTGGGTGTTTTATTCAGCTGAAGTCATTTAGAGTTTGTTCATGGCAGGTTCAAAACTGCTGTTACTCAGCCTAATGCTTGGGGCTTAACAGTGGCAATGGGGATGAGGGGAAAGTACCAACAAACAATAAAAGTTGGAATAATCTTGGATAATAACTTTACATTTTATCCCTCTGGCTACTATAAATGATGAAGGTGGACCTTATAAGCCAGGATGAGTCCTCATCTATCTTAATCCTCTTTGACAGCATAATATGTGCTTCTCTAGGCTATATGCTACTTATATTACCAAAAGTTGATTTCATGCCCATGGTAAGCATAGTGAACAAAAGCAAAGTTGCTATGTTACTAGTTTCATATATTTTATTTAAAGAAATGTAATTGCAATCTCTAGTGCTACCAAAATAAGTTTGCAAAGTTTAAGTTTGCCTTTGTAAACTTAGATTGTTTTTTTACAAAGGCTTCTAGATGCAAGTGCGATAGTTGTCTCAAGGTGGGAGGGTGCTATAATCATATACTGTAGTCCACTCCCAGCTGTTCATAATTACTGTATGAGTTTAGTCATGATTCTCATGATTCAGCCTTTATGAAATTAAACATTTTTAAAAGGTTACATCTCAATCATACTAGAATCTGTAAGGAAGCTTATGGGAAAAGAAAAACAATGAAAACTGAGAAATACTGAAATAGTAGTCTTAGACATTCAAAAGTTTTATAAAGAAATCTCTAAAGACTGCATTCCCTATAACAATCTTACTCTGTCATCCTGGGAGTTTATTTGTTCTACAACTTTAGGATTCAAAGATCGCTTTTCTGGTAAACATCCTCTAGCAGTTTATGTTTATGAAATAATAAACTCAATCATTCTGACTGCTTTATTTTGGCCCAGGAATATATTAAATATTATTATAACAATCTGCCTTTCTTTTGGCATCAAGTCTTTGCTTATATCATACCATAAGAGTTGTACTGATAATGGCTAAAAATGTGATTATATTAAACTGTTCATATGAAGCTATAGATTGCCTTATAGTTTTACTATTGTTTTCATTTTGTATGCATACAAGGTCAATCACTCTCAAGCAAACTGCAAGTGAATATGCCTAGTTTATTGCTGGGATTGTTTCAATAAAAGTTCCAAGGAAAATGCTCACACTAATTATGAGTTGTTCATTTCATTAGCCTAAGCTAAGGAGCTAATCAATTAGTTTCTACTAACTGTAAAATAGTTGGGGTTCAAAAAATCTAAGGCAGGAGAGTCATAATATATAACTAAGGGTGAGAATTCTCTCCCCACTCTCACCCCTACAAGTCTACTAGAACCAGTGATGAAAGAGAGATAGCTGAATAAAGCCCATCTTCATCATATAGCTGACATAGAGGGCCAAATCTACCAAGTATACTTGGTATATTCAGAATTCTAAAGAAGAACAGTAGTGCCCCCTTATGCACAGTTTTGCTTTTCAACATCTGTTACCCTTGGTCAACCACAGTCTGAAAATATTAAATGAAGGATGGCAAGAGCATGCTTAGGAATCTCACCTGCTGTGGGCAGCCCCTGCTGCTATCACAGACACTGCTGCCATGTAAGTGGTGCACCACAGCCACTACCACCACAAAGGTAGCTTGGAATCATAGCAGCATCCATGGCCACCATGCAGGTGGCCCACCAACAACTCAACAGCATTGATATAAGGAGAGTCACCAGTGGAGCCTAGGGAAAGAGGTGAGTGAATGCAAACCTGCAACCCAGTAGCACAACCCACAGGAGAAATTATGCTGTCACACACAGTAGTAACATAGGGGTGGAGGTAGGTGCATAGCACATGTGATGGCCCTGATTCACGGAAAGATACATGCAGAACCCACAAGAGTGTTGAAACACAGGATATCCAAATGGAGTAATGAAGAAAATTCCCAATTGCCACCAACCCATCCCCCAACCAGAAGAAGCAAGGACTCAGGTGGAGCCTCTGCCTATAGTGCCTATAAAAGAGGAAGAAGAAACCTTGCCCAGCATCACCTATTCAAACTGAGGATCTCTAGCAGAACTTAGTGCACACATCAGGGTCACAGGATGCTAGCTGGGGTGCCAACAAGTCCACCCAGGGTCACCCACCCTATCAAGGAGCAACAGCACACAGATTCTTCTCCCAAGAGCTTGCCCACATCCTCAACAAACCAACACAGTGTCACTAACCTCAGCAAAGAATCTCTAAACGTCCCAGTGTATAGGCCATGGAGTACTGAATACGGCTGAAGTACCCACACTGAGACTACACTACTGTATCCACCTGGAGCCAATACTAAAACACCCTACTCAGTTGTCAATATAAAACACATTAACTGGAGGAAAACTCTCCCCCCAAAGCCCACTCTAGTGTAATAAAAGAAACAACTACTCTACCAAATGACCAGACATGAAAGTAGAGATACTAGAAATACAAAAACAAATGAACAAATAAACAAAAAAACCAAAACAGCAAAATAAAACAAAACAAAAAACAAGAAAATATGACACCACCAAAGGAATACAATAATTCTCAAGAACCAGACCCCATAAAGCAGGAAACCCTTGACATGACCGAAAAAGAATTCAAAGTAAAAATCTTAAGGAAACTCAAGGAGATACAAGAAGACTCAGTTAGATGACACAGCAGAATGAGAAAAAGTATTCAAGATATAAAGGAGAAAGTTTGCAACAAGACTAATACCTTAAAAAAGAATGTAGCAGAAATCCTGGAACTGAAGGATTCATCCAACAAAATAAGAAACACAACCAAGAGCATAAGCTGCAGGTTAGAGCAAGCAGAAGAAAGATTTTTGATCCTGAAGATGATGTTTTAAAAATAACCCAAGAGGATCAAAAAAAAAAAAAGTAAGGAAAAAGAATTTCAAAAATGAATAAAATCTAAGAGAGTTAGCAGACAATGTGAAGCACAGAAACATCCAAGTCATGAGTGTTCCAGAGGGGAGGGGAAAGGAAAAGTCACTGAAAACTCACTCAATGAAATAATAATGGAAAACTTACCAAGTATAGGGAAAGACATGGACTTTCAGATACAGGAGGCTCAAAGATTCCCAAACAGATTAAATCCAAAAAGGTTCTCTATGAGACACATTATAGTCAAACTGGCAAATCTCAAAAACAAACAGCAAGAGAAAATCATGAAGTCACATATGAGGGAGTCCCCATCTGACCAACAGCAGGTTTCTTAATGGAAAACCAAAAGGCCAGAAGAGAATGGGATGATATATTCAAAACGCTATAAGAAAAAAATTGTCAGCCAAGAATACTATACCCAGTAAAGCTATCCTTCAGAAATAAAGGAGAAATAGTGTGTTTCTGAGATAAACAAAAACTATAGGAGTTCACTACTACATGAACAGCCCTACAAGAAATCCTCAATGGAGGCCTGCATATGGAATTCCAAAAATAATAATCACTGACATGAATATACAAGAAAGAAAAAAACCCACTGGTAGAACAAAAATACAAACAAGAAATAGAAAGAAACTATATCTGAAACCAAACAATAAAAGGGGAAGAAAAGAACAAAAGACATTTAAAACATATGAGCAAAAATTGACAAAATGCCAGGAGTAAGACAATACCTTTCAATAACAGCCCTAAATGTTAATGGATTAAATTTCCCACTCAAAAGACACAGATTGACTGATTGGATTAAACATCTAGACCCAACCATATGCCGTCTTCAAAAGACTCTTCTCATCTGTAAACACACAGATGTACCACACAAATAGAAACCAAAAATGAGCAGAAGTAGTCACTCTCCTATCAGATAAAATAGACATTAAACCAAAAAACATAAAAAGAGAAAAATAAGGGATCTACCAGCAAGAAGACATAATAATCATAAATACATTGTGTACCCAATACTGCAGCACCCATATATATATAAAGCAAACACTATTAGACATAAAGAAAGAGATAGTACCCCAATACAATAATAGTAGGATCCTGAACACCCCTTACTCTGCATTGGACATATTATCTAGGCAACAAATCAACAGAGAAATACAGGATTTAAAATGTACTCTAAACCAATTGGACCTGGCAGGTATCTACAGAATATTTCATACAAGAACTGCAGTATATACATTCTTCTCATCAGTACATGAAACATTCACTGGGAAAAACCACGTTAGGTCACAAGTCAAGTCTCAATAAATTTAAAACAATTGAAATCTTTTCAATTATCTTTTCAGACCAAAATGGATTAAAACTAGAAATCAATAACAAGTAAAACTCTGGAAAATATACAAATGCATGGAAATTAAACAATATGCTACTGAACTACCTATGGGTCCAAGAAGAAATTGAAAAAGAAATAAAAAAATTCATTGAAACTAAGTAAAATAAAGAAACATCAAACCAAAACCTATGGAATACTGCAAAATTAGGACTAAGAGGGAGGTTTATTGCAATAAGTGCTTACATCAAAAGAATAGAAAGATTTCAAGTAAACAACCTAATGCTACACCTCAAAGAACTAGAAAAACAAGAACAGTCCAATCCCAAAACTAGTAGATAGAAATAATAAAGATCAGAGCAGAACTAAATAAAACAGATACCCCCAAATAATACAAAAGATCAATAAAACAACAACTTGGCTTTTTGAGAAGGTAAACAAAATAGACAAACCATTAGTTAGGCTAACTGAAAAAGAAAAAGACCAAAAACAAAACCATAAATGAAAAAGGAGACATTACAATCAATACTACAGAAATACAACAAAACATTAAAAATATTATAAACAATAATACACCAACAAATTTCAGAACCTGGAGGAAATGGATACATTTCTGGACACATACAAACTACCAAGATTGAACCAAGAAGAAATGGAAAAACTTAACAGACCAATAGCAAACAATGAGATTAAAGCAGTAATCAGCAGTCTCCCCAAAATGAAAAGACCATGACTGGATCAGTTTTACCACTGAGTTTCTCCAAACACTTGCACAAGAATTAATACAACTCTTTTCAAACTTTTCCAAAAAATTGAAACAGAGGCCATTTTCCCAAACTCATTCTATGAGGCCAGCATCACCCTGATACCAAAACCAGACAAAGATACAACAAAAAAAGAAAACTATATGCCACTATCTTTGATGAACATAGACTCAAAAATCCTTAATAAAATATAAGCAAAGATAATACAACAACATATCAAAAAGATTATATACCATGATCAATGGGATCATCACAGGGGTGGAAGGATGGTTCAATATATGCAAGCCAATAAGTATGATACATCACATCAACAAAATCAAAGACAAAAACCATATAATTATCTCAATAGATGCTGAAAAAGCATTTGACAAAATTCAACATCCCTTCATGATAAAGAATCTCAGAAAATTAGGTATAGAAGGAAAGTATGTCAACACAACTAAAGCCATATATGAAAACCCATCCCACTATCACCCAAACAGGGAAAAACTGAAAGCTTTTCCCTGAAGAAAAGGAACTAGACAAAGATGCCCACTCTCATCACTCCTATTTAACATAGTACAGGAAGTACTAGCCAGAGCAATCAGGCAAGAGAAAGAAATAAAAGGCATCTAGATTGGAAAAGATGAAGTCAAACTGCCCCTGTTTGCAGATGACATGATCCTATATATAGAAAAACCTAAAAACTCTATCAAAAAACTCCTAGAGGGCCGGCCTGGTGGCGCACTGGATAAGTGCGCCGCTTGGGAAGCGCGGTGGCGCTCCCGCCCGAGGGTTCGGATCCCACATACAGACCAGTTCCCGCTCACTGGCTGAGCGAGGCGCGGGAGCAACACCGAGGGTTGCAATCCCGTTTGCCGGTCCCCGGTCCGGTACGGGGGCAACACTGAGGGTTGCGATCCATTGCCGGACACGGAAAAAGACAAAAATCCCCGGTCCGGTACGGGGGCAACACTGAGGGTTGCGATCCATTGCCGGACACGGAAAAAGACAAAAAAAAAAAAAAAAAAACTCCTAGAGGTGATAAACTGTTTTACTGCAGTTGCAGGGTACAAATTAAACAGATAGAAATCAGTAGCATTTTTACATTCCAAGAATGATCTAGCAGAAAAATAAATCAAGAAAGCTAGCCCATTTATGATAGTCACTAAAAAAAAAAATAAAGTACTTTGGAATCAATCTAATGAAGGAGGTGAAAACACTTTACAATGAGAACTAGAAATCACTGCTGAAAAAAATTAAAGGGGACACAAAAAGATGGAAAGACATTCCATGCTCTTGGATTGGAAAAATCAATATTGTGAAAATATCCATACTACCCAAAGTGATCTACAGATTCAATGTAATCCCCATCAAAATACCAATGACATTCTTAACAGAAATAGAAAAGCAATCCTAACACTCATTTAGAACAATGAAAACCCTGATGGCCAAAGAAATCCTGAGCAAGAAAAATAAAGCCAGACACATAACACTACCTGATTTCAAGTTATACTCCCAAGTTATAGTAACTCAAAGGGCATGGTACTGGCATAAAAACAGACACTCAGACCAATGAAACAGAATAGAGGACCCAGAAATCAACCTACATACTTACAGCCAACTGATCTTTGACAAAAGCACCAAGAGCATACAATGGGGAAACGACTGTCTCTTTAATAAATGGAGCTGGGAAAAATGGGCATCCATATGTAGAAGAACGAAACTAAACCTGACCATGTACCCAAATCAACTGAAAATGGATTAAAAACTTAAATATAAGATGTGGAGCTATAAAACCACTAAAACATAATGGAAGCACTTCAAGAAATAGGACTAGGTGAAGACTTTATGAATAAGACCCCAAACACATAGGCAACAAACAAAAAAATGAGTAAGTGGCATTATATCAAACTAAAAAGCTTCTGTACAACAAAAGAAGCAATTAACATAGTGAAAAGACAACCTACAGAATAGGAGAGAATATTTGCAAGCTATGCATCCAGCATGAGATTAATATCTGGAATATACAAGGGACTCAAACAACTTAAAAGTAAAAAAAAAAAAGTACCCAAGTATAAAATGGGCAAAGGAGCTGAAAAGGTATTTCCCAAAGGAAGATTTACAAGTATCCAGCAGATACATGAAAAAATGCTCAACATCACTAAGCATCAGGCAAATGCAAATCAAAACCACTTTATGATATCATCTCACCCCAGTCAGTCTGGCTATTACCAAAAAGATAGAGAATAGCTAATGCTGGTGAGAATGTGGAGAAAGGAACCCTTGAACACTGTTGATGAGACCATATATTAGTGCAGCCATTATGGAAAACAGTATGCAGATTCTTCAAACAAGTTTACATAGAACTGTCATAGGATCCAGAAGTACCACTGCTGGGTATATGCCCCAAAGAATGGAAATCATCATGTCAACGTGATACCTGCATTCCCATGTTTAGTGTGCACTATTTACAATAGCCAAGATATGGAACCAACCTAAATGTCCATTGACAGACCACTGGATAAAGAAAATGTGATATATATACAGAATGGAATACTACTCTGCAGTGAAAGAAAAGCAGGTGAAAGCTTCTGAAACTATATTTCTTTGCCAGTGTAATGAAGCAAAAGCAATGCTTAATTTCTAGAACTGCAAAGAATTGGGCCACCATCAAAGACTTGAAAGATGCATAAGTGAAAATGACTATAATATCCCTCACTTAACTTGCCTCTTTGGCTTGTGGGAAGGACAGAATGGTCTCGCTGCTGCTGTTCCAAATTTGAACATAAGCACTTTATGTGAACATAAGCACTGCAATACTACAATTTTATAGCAATACTTTCCTAATTAATTGATCCTTTAATCATTTTGGAATGCTTTCAGTTGCTTTTTCTTTTAAAATGACCTTTACTTCATGGGTTAGGGAACCAATATGACAATATTTCCAGCTGCCAAAATGACTCTGAGAACACCTCAGACCAAACTCCATTTATTATTTGACCCTCCTAAATTCCCACTTTCACTGCTGGATCACCATAGTATCCTATGTGGCCAGAAATTGTTAGTTTAAAGACAGTCGTAGAAAAAAAATCCTCCTCTCCACCACCCCCAAAGCACCCAGGTCCTTCTCTCCAGAACTTGTGTTAGGAAATTAAGGTTGTGGATGTAATAAAAGTTGATAATTATCTAACCTTGAAATGGGAAGATTATCCTGGTGGACTTGATATAGGCACAAGGGTCCTTACAAATGGAAGAGGGAGGCAGATGATTGTGTCAGAGTGATGTGATGTGAGAAAGACTCCACCAGTCATTTCTGGCTTTGAAGATGGAAGCAGGCCAGAAACCAAAAAATGCAAGCAGCTTCTAGAAGCTGGACAAGGCAGTAAAGTGGATTCTCCCCCTAGAGCCTCAGAAAAGGATGCAGTCTTGCTGACATCTTTTTTTTTTTTTTTTTTTTTTTTTTTTTTTGTCTTTTTCCGTGTCCGGCAACGGATCGCAACCCTCAGTGTTGCCCCCGTACCGGACCGGGGACCGGCAACAGGATCGCAACCCTTGGTGTTGCTCCCGCGCCTCGCTCAACCAGTGAGTGGGCACCGGTCCACATGTGGGATCCGAACCCTCGGGCGGGAGCGCCGCCGGGCTTGCCAAGTGGCGCACTATCCAGTGCGCCACCGGGCCGGCCCCTGACATCTTTATTTTAGATCAGTAAGACCTATTTCAGACTCCTGACTTCCAGAAGTATAAGTTGGTGAATTTGTTGCAGTAGCAACAGAGAACTAATATAGAGCCTGCGCCAATTAATTCCTGAAATATTTGGTATTTTTCTTTCCCAATGCACATTTACCTTGGTAAATTGCTTTAAGTTCTTTTGTGAAAGAAAGCTTACAGCAAAGACTTATGATGTTATTGCTTATTTCTCATGAGTACCCATTCTCCTCTTTATTTAAGGAGTCCAGGGTCTATGAACTGACATAGAAGCTCTGATTGTCTACTTGGATGGCTTAAGTCAGGCTTCATTCACTAGAACTAGAGGTTTTCCATACATACTGAAATATTAGAACTTTTGTGTCTTCTTATCTAGGTTGATCCCAGGAAAACACCAAACACATCAGCATGCCAAACATTCTGATTACTACTCTGGACTTGCTGTCTATTATATAGTGCCAGCACCCACCTTGCCTTGACAGTTAGGTGCTAATATTTGGCATTGTCTTTGGATCCTGTGATCCTCATGGAAACCATTCCTATGACAATATCTTCCACCTTCAGCCACGGCTTACACTGGACAGCTACTGTGGTACTTTTCAGGAATGCCACAATACCCTCCCAAGTGTAATTTTTAATTAGTTGTGAAGCAAAATCTTATGCAGCTTCTGTGGAAATAGAATTAAGGGCTGTTTGTGTGTGTTAATCATGATAAATCTACTCTAACAACTTTTTATTACTAAATCTTTGGACTTTTCAAAGAATTTTAGGCACCTCAGTTTCTTTTACAATAGACTTCCCCAAAAGTATCAGCTAATCATCCAAACAAGAGACAGAATTCTACTTCTTGAGCTTATATTGAATTTAGTGTAGTTGGAAGCAGCCTGCCTCTGCAAGGTTTTTGAATTCTTTGTGTCTCTTTTAGTTGTCTTTCACAACAGCCACTCAGTTTACCAAAGCTTTTCTTAAGTCATTTAATTGTGTGTGTGCACAGGTTTAATGGAGTTAAATATTTCTTGCATGCCATTGGTTAATAGTCCCATCTTCTAATGTTAACTGGATCCTAATTGCCTTCAAACTCAATTGGATCAGAAAATCAGTTCAAGTTTCCTCATTTTTTGATGTTCTGTTGTTGTTGGCCAAATTGCCTTCAGTGTTTTCATTTGCAGGCACTCTATCCACTGTTTTGTAGACAGATAGGAAAGCATGAGTTACCTGACAGAGTTTCTGGGAAGAGTGGGGAACCAAGTTTTCATGATACACAACCAGGAGCAATATGTACGTGAGAAAACATCCAACCATTATGTGATTATTCCAGATAAACATCCTTCTGTCTGCCTTGAGGGACTAATAATGGAGAAGGAAAAGGAAAAGTTCAGAAAGACAACATACCCTCTGTTACAACTGGTGTGAAATAATTAAATATCTCTATGAAGTGCTCATCAGGAAAGCCACCCACCACTTTTGACTTCTAATTTCCATGTAGATAGGGAAATATCTAGTTGCTTAGTTGAACCTTAGTCATCTGTGGACCCTGACCTGCAAGAAAACTGAAGAAATGTAATTTTCTTTTTTTCTTTTTCTTGTTTTTGTGTGAAATAACACACATTGTTTTATTTACAGGATGTTTGTTACAGCAGCATAACCTCGCCTAGCCTCAATAATAGAGTAGTACATGTGTTTATGCATTTATGTACACAGAAACACATACACAAAAAGACAAATGGTTATAATACATACATTTCTTTGTAGGCTGCTCCTCCCACCCAAGGAATATGTTTATTATCTAAAGTTGTTTACTGAGAACCTGCCATGTCTTGGCAATTTTCTAGATGTTGATGCTACATCAGTGAAGAAAGCAAAAAATAAAGCCTACTGTAAAGGGAATTTATTCACATGGAAACTTTTCCATGTTTGTGTATATATATTTAACCTATTATTCTTTGTTTTTAAGCCGTTTTAAGTGTATTGTTCTATAGTGTTAAATATATTCACATTGTTGAGAACCAGACCTCCAGAACTTTGTCATCTTTAAAAACTAAAATGCTGTAACTTTTAAACAGCTTCCCACTTCCTTCTCTCCCCTCAGCACTTAGTAATCACCATTCTACTTTCTGTTTCTGCAAATTTAACTACTTTACATCCCTAGAAGGGTTAAGAAGTATGAAATCATACTTCTTAGTTCTAAATTACTGTTAATTTTTTTGTAAATAATTTTAGCAATGACTGGAATTAAAAACTATTGCTTTTATGGAAACAAAATTTGGAGAGAATGATAATACAGTGGATTTCAAAAGGTACATTTGAAATTATCTCATTCATTCAATACAGTCTAGGTATTTTTCTGATAAATCCTAAATGTCATAATATGTGTTGAGAAACAGTTATAGTCAATGAGGATGTAGCAGTGGCCCAAATCCAATGAAGTGTTGTGAGGTAAATATAGAGTCCTGCATCCACATTTGAAAAAATAAATTAGGCAGCTCTACACATTTTTATGGACAAGATTGCTCCTACTGGACAGGAATTTCCTGGAGATAACAATTGTAAGTTCAGGACAAAATACAAAGCAAAACAACAAGAAAATAAATAAATAAATGAATGAATGAATACTCAGCAACTATTACCTGAAGACATTAGAGAGTGATAATGCAGACATGCTGCATGGGGGTCTACGCTTTGAAGAAAAGTTGGCACTGAGTAAATTTCCAATTTTTAATTCTTTAGGCTAATGGAAAGTCTTGGTCAATATCATGTGGGGTAGCTAAATCTCTTACAGAAAACATTCAGTATTCCTGTGCTGAAAAAAACAAATAACAAAAATTGAAAACAAATGTACAGTCTTTGGAACCAGAGAAAGGGAACCCTAAAAAAGCTGAAGCTGTAGTGTAGGCACAAATCCTATGTTCAGACTCTATCTAAATATCTGCATGAGACTTGAACCACGCATGAGCTGGGCAGACTCATAGCAGCCCAGCTGAACATAAAATAAACAAACTGAGTTTTGAGCTGCTTCTCAATAGATGGTATATAGCTAGAGTCCAATCAATTGCCCACTAAAACAAAAACCATCAGTATTCTTTAGAGGAATGTAACAAAATTCAGTCTTCATAATAAAATTCCAATGCATTATAATAAAGTAATTTATCAGATAAAGCACCAATAAGATACAACCCAGTCTCAAAAATTACAATAGGAAACAACCCTGAGATGAGTCAGATGTTGTAATTAGCAGACGAGGATTTTAAGGAAACCATTGAATACGATTGGTTAGGTAAAAGAAAACATGCTGAGAATTAATAAAAAAGGTAACAAATTCTAGCAAAAAATATAAGAATCAAAAAAAGGGAAATTCTAAAACTGAAAAATGTAATATGTAGGTATAAAAATGCATTAGATGGGCATAAAAGCAGAATGGAAATGACAAAAACAAGAGTCTGCAAACTTGAATAGAGGTCAGCACCAATTATCTTTCTTTAAGAAGGGAGAAAATGATTTTTAAAAGCGAACAGTCTCATGGAGTTGTGGGACACCAAAAGCTGTAATGTATGTGTAATTTGAAAATGTAATAAATGTACATTGCCCAACTTTATTGAAAGATATAATATCACAGATTCAAGAAGCTCAGCAAAGCCCAAACAGGATATATATAAAGAAAATCATAATAGACCTATCATAGTCAAACAGCTAAAAACAAAAGATAAAAGATAATCTTGGAAGCAGCCAGAGAAAAAGACATTACAAACACGGGAATAGCAATTCAAATTTCAAATGACTACAAACTTCTTTTCAGAAAGAATGGTGGCATATGGCATGGAATAACATCTTTAGAGAGAAAATAAACCAACCTGTCAACAAAGACTTTTATATCCAATAAAAATACCCTTCATTAATGAAGGCAAAGTAAAGGCTTGCAACAGAGAGCATAAAAATGCTGGAATGGCTGTACTAATCTGAGATATAATATATTTCAAAATAAAGAGTGTTAGCAGCAATATAAATGGGCATTTCATAATGGTTAAAGGATCAATTAATTAGGAAGGTATCACTATAAAAATTGTGGGTACATCTAAAAGCAGAACTTCAAAAATACATAGCAAAAAAAAAGAAATCAAATAGAGAAACAGAAAAATCATCCATCATAAATAACAACCACAAATTGCTAAAAAATACATAAAAAACATAACTAATATGATCTGAAAAACACTTATAATCACCTTGACATAATGGATATTTACAGAACATTACACACAATAACTGAAAAATATGCATTTTAAAGTGCACCTGGTGTTTTCACCAAGATAGAATACATGTATGCTGGGTCATAAAATTAGTTGTGATACTTTTAAAAGATTTGAAATCATAAAGAGTATTTTATCTGATCAGAGAGGAATTAAATGAGAAATCAGTGCAATAAGATGCCTGGGAAAACCTCAAAATAGTTAGAAATCCAATAACACAATGCTGAATAATCTCCAGGTCAAGGAAGGAATCACAAAGGATTTAGAAAGTATTTCAAACTTCATAAAAATGACAATACAACGTGAAAATCTGGCCTGCTGCCTATTTTTTTTTTTTTTTTTTTTTTTTTTTTGGGGCAAAGCTATACCCATTTGTTTATGTACTGACTGGCTGCTTTTGTGCTACAAGGGCAGAACTGAATAGCTGAGACAAAGACCGCATAGAATTGCCACGAAGTCCGAAATATTAACAATCTGGCCTTTTACGGAAATAGTTTGCCGACTCCTGTGTTAAGTTGTCATTCAGAACACTTTACCTCATTTTTGGTGGATGGGGATTTTAGCAGTATTGATGATCTGGTTTCCATGCTTATACTAATCAAAAGCCACAATTAAAATAACATCTACTATATATAAAACATCTATTATAATATTATTATTATATGTAACATCTGTTATAATTGATGGGGGAGGGGTCGTCTGTGTCAGCCATGCTCGTTAGTCCCAAGGATCGCTAAGAGTTTGTCACAAAGAGAGGTGAGGCAGGGGAAGTAAAAGGCAGTACAAATAATCAAATGCAGGGTCACTTGGGTTAAAGTTGTAGGTTTCAGTGTGTAGGAGATGAAAAGATTCGTTTAATACATACCAAACACTGTGACAATACAGATCGGGTGCCAAGTATAGATAGTATGGCTGCGTACAGCAACAACTGGGTTCAAAGGCATAGCTCTGCCTGATCTAAATGTTTTTGTTAATACAGATCCAATTCTAATACATTTTTGAAAAATACAAAATCTGTATAGCATAATATTAAAATACCTCCATTGAAAATGGCTGAAAAAGGAAACAGAACTTGGAAAGAAAACTCTAAACTGTGCTGCCAAATACAATTACAAAATGGCGGTTGTTAGAGTTATGTGAAGATTCACCCTTGGGAGCAGACGAGGGTGCCTGACATCTGAAGGATAATAAAAAATGATAGTATATGTTGTTATAATAGTTAAAATTATTACTATTATAGCTGTTATGAATGCTCTTATGTACAAGATAATATGTGTTCAATTTAGACACTTTGAACCAATGTAGGTAAAGGAGGTGTTATTCACCTTTCTCCTTAATTTGTCGAATATTCCTATCTTCACAATATTTCCTTTCTATTCCCTGTGGTGGTCAGGATGTTGAGTTCAACTATTTGAATTTCTATTTTATTTTTCTTTTTGCAGGCCCCTTGGATTTCTCTGTCAGAGAAAAGGTGGGGAATGCATAGGAATTTGACCCGTTAAGCAGTTGTAGCACGCAGATGATAATGTGACGACAAGGACCCCTACTACCTAATGGACACTTGCTGTATTCCAGGTGCTCATACAGTCAAATCTGTCAGCAACCCCAGAGCAGGCATATTAGTTCGGTTTTTAAAGGTGGTGAAACGGAGATTCAGAAAGATTGAATAACTTCTACCAAGTCATACAGATAATATGTGATAAAGTTAAGATACAAATGATAGTCTTTCATGTTCTCAAATCCACTATGCTCCAGTACATTTCTACAAATACACACAGACACACACACATGCACACGCACACAACACACATGTAGATGCATTTATCAAGAATTGTAGTAATGGTCAAACGTCAGATCCTTCCTAAACATGTAGATTTTTGGAGGATTGATAATTCTGTTATTTTTCTGACCCCTCCTTGTGCTAGATAAGCATGACAGACTCCACTTCCCAAAGACTTTAACTTTAATGTTGTTAGTATTCCTCAATGAATAAGAGTTTTTGAAGAATTAAAAACAAGCTCCCAAGAAGGATTTTTGGAAAGATGAAACCGGGTTTTTCTAACAGATAACCCAACTGCAGCAGGGGAACTCGCATTTTAAAAAGTTGTTCGACTTTAAAAATAACTTTTAAAACGTTTTCTTTTTTGTTAAATATTACTGTTTAATTTAAAAATGCTTACTTTGTCTATTATCTCATTAATATTGAATAAATAAAACTCAAATGATCTGTACCAATATTATCAGTGTAAAACTTTAATCACGACATTTCAGTGTTTGTAGTTACTATTAAGGATGTCTAATTGATCATAATTATGCATTAGAAAATGAAAAGGAAGTTTATTTCTTTTTTGCTGAATTTTATTTCCTGCTAATCAATAAAACAGTTGAGAATGAAGTCACAAAGCCAAAGCAAACGCTGAAGTCACAAAGCCAAAGCAAAGCACGTATTTTGGTTTTAAACATGTGCGATGTAACTGGCTAACATTCAGTACACAGCAGAGAGTTCAATCTAGACATATTTAGACATCAACTATCCTTGTATGATTTTTATAAAGCTTTGACATGGTAGTATAGCTGTGGAGTAACTGCCTGGCATGTGGTAGACATTCAATGATTATAGTAGTATTTTTTATTGTGGTTGTATTTATTTACCTCTAACAGCATGAAGACCATCACTACTATTACACTACTGCTGCTATTCTTACATGTAAGACAGAATATATTGAAGAGCCTATGACAGCTAAATATGCTTTCTCCCTCTCTGTTTCTTGCCCTTCTTCTGTTTTACCTGGAAACAATAAGATATTTATAAAGCCCTATTATAAATGTTTGATATTGACTCCAAAATTAATTGTTATAGAGAGAATTATACACATTTGCATGTGTGTGCGGTAGACACACGGTTCTCAATATTAAAAGTGATGTTAGGGTAAGGTGATAAATGCCAAATCTTTGTGAAAGCTACATTGTTTCTAGAGGACAGATGGATTTTTTTATCCCACCATAAGGGCTAATGTATATGTCAGTGACATTTTGCAAATAAATGAACAATGCTTCTTCTGAGGCTACTAAATTTGAAATAAGAAAAGAGATGATAGGTAGCACTCATCATCCAGTTAAATTATTCTTACTAGCTACTGGATGATAAGATGTAGTTTAGGCAATCAATCAATTTTGCAGCATATTTTTAATTTCTCCAGATATTTGTAGCGATTGATTGCTATTGTTCCATTAGGTAACACCACTGCTTTATTTTAAGGTTGATATCATTAGCCGCAGGCACATGCAAAACATAAAAACTAAATGTTTAAAGAAAAGGTGACCTTCCATTTTAGAACACAGATAAATAGGAAATGAGCTCTATAACCTCCAACAATGATGTTTCAAGGTAATTTAATAATAAGACCCTTAACTAAAATACTGTGGTGTGATACTATACATCACACTTAGAGGCATTCACAGCCTGTAAGGGCAATTAGTTACAATGAATTTTCCAATTCCACTATATTAAATTCAATTATTCTATCATTGATTGAAAGATACGTTGGTTTTATTAGACATTTTCCAGGCATTTGCAGTAATTCATAACACTTGTATATTCATAGTTGTAATGTGGAGAGACAAGGTGTTTACTTATTTCCGAGACAATAGTTCAGACATTTAGCTTTTATGAAGATTGGTCAAGGTCAACTCTGTGTGTGTGTGTGTGTGTGTGTATTTGTGAGAAAGAGAGAGAGAATTTTATTGCTAAGATCCTTTTGACTTTGGAAATAAAAACTTCCATCCCTGACAACCCTGATGATTTTTCATGTTACCCTATATCCAAGAAGGCAGAAACTAGATTTTGGTGTTTATTTTATATGTAATACTTCACACAGCATTATGTTCAGTATGTTATATGTTATATTAATTTTGATTCCAAAGAAGCAGCAGTTAATATTAGAACTGTGCTATGGGTTGAATGTCCTCTCCAAATTAATTGAAGCTTGATACCCATTGTAACAGTGTTAAGAGGGTGGGAAATCTGATTATGGTATTTGAAAGGTGGGGCCTTTAAGAGGTGATTGGATTGTGAGGCCTGTGCCCTCATGAATGGACTAATTCATTCATGGAGCAGTGGGTTAATGGTTTAATGGGTTATCAGGGAGTGATTCTGGTGGCTTTATCAGGAGAGCAAGTTAGCTCTCTTGCTCATGCCATGCTTGCCGTGTAATATCCTGTGTCACCATGGGACTCTGTACAGAGCTCCCACCCAGAAAAAGGACCTCACTATATATGCTCCTGGAACTTGAATTTCCCAGCCTCCAAAGCTGTTAAGAAATAAATTTCATTTCTATATATATTACCCAGTTTCATGCACTCTGGACTAATATAAACTATTACAAAGTAGAGAAATATGTGGAACAAGAATTCATTTCAATTACTCTAAATGATAGTTTTCAAGTGATGTTTATGTAGTGTATCTCAGTCCTCAAAAACTTCAGCTTTGGGGTGAAAGAAACATGAGCCCCAGTCCCAGCTGCTCTCAGTATCTTTGCTGAGATTTGTTGATATTGGAAAAGATAATTATGTTAATTATGTTCTATAAATCACATTTTTCTCCTTGACAAATGGGCAAAACAATAAATATCTATTGCATTGGTGTGTCTGAATTATTATTATGATTGTTGTGTATTTGTTTCTTGATATCCAAACAAGCAATTGCATTATTACAAATTTGTTCTGTCTCTAAGATGTCTGAGGAACATTTAGCATTCTGCCTAGTATGTGACATATAGAGAATTTGAAGTAGCACCTGCCACTGCTAGTTGCTTACCAGTATATTAGCCATTTCTCCTTTAACTTTTGCAAAGAGAACTCTGATTTTATTTAGATTTGGAGGAAGCAATGTGTTTGGTGCAGGGCGTGACTAGTGACTAATCTAGTCAATGATATTGACCCAAAACTTTTACCTAATTTAGGGTTGAGCATTTGACCCTAATCTGGCTAAAAAGACATAAAAGTAACTCTGCTGAAGGACTTTGGGAAAAAAGCTTCCTCTTTAATTAAAAAAGAGAAGTACATAAGGGGGCCCTTCACCCTTTCTCTACCTTTGCCTGTGAACACAGGTACATGGGACTGTGAGGCTTGTCAGAGCAGCAGCCTCAGGCAATCATTAGGGAAGAGTCAAGAGAATCATAAATGACTGAAAGGCCTGTGTGGTTGAGCTGCAGAATTGGCTTCTGAACTTGTCATTCAAGATTTATTAATACAACCACATGTTTAAGCTACTGATAGTAGGAATGCTCTTATCTGAAGCCAAAAACATTTTAAGGCTGCTTGCTATTGTTAAAATGCACAATTCTATTAAATTCTTTCTTTGGGTGGTCCCAAATGAAGAAGGGAATGGATAATACCTCTAAATGCTTAAATTTAGCAATTGATGTATGTTATTTATTTATTGATTCAATACATGTTTATTAAGCTGTAAATGTGATACACACATTTAGTACATATTGAAGGGAATACTAAATAGATTAGACAGGATGGTGAATGAAAAACCTCTCTTTATTCTGAAATCCCATTGGCTTGGAGTACAACAGAACAGAATTTAATCTGAGCATTGCCAATAGCCAGCTTTATGGCCTACACGACATTCCTTTGTTTCTCAGAGTGTCTGTAATGTGAGGATATAGTGATCCCCATCTCCACTATTGCTTCAAAGACTGTTGATTTATGTCATCACTTATTATTTAGGCACTATCTCTACCCTTAATAAATTACAGTTAAATGAATGAGCAAATGATATATCTTCTCATTGGTCCTAACAATCATATATTTTGCTTAAAGTTTAGTTCTCAAAATAAGGACAGAACAAAATTTGTTTTAGAAAACATCACTTCAAAACCAGCTAATAGAAATTTAAATAAAGTTGCTGAAGTGTTCATGAGATTAAGGCCATTAGGAGGATGCCATCTATGTGCCATTTATTTTCTTGCAGATTTTCTCTTTTGCATTATTCTCCAGCACTAGTTATGTATCTTTTGCTCTAAAGGTTTAGGCCAAAATAAAAATTCATGTATATTCGCTTCTTTTGTTTGAAAATAGCAGTCTAGAATAACAAAATAAAATTAAGAGCCAGGTAAATACATCTAGGTTCACATACAAAGTAAATTAATGCACATAGGAAATTTTAGTGACATAAGATTAGATGTATATAATATTGACTATTAGAATATCAATATATATTTGTGTGATCTTTATTAATTTTTACCTTTATTTTACTGGCATATACCCCAAAATCATACGGGGAAAAAGTAAAGTACAGCTAAAGAGTTGGAGTCGATTGAATACAAACTAAAAATAAAATATATTCTCAAATCACTTATAAACTTATTAACAATAGTAATCAGGTTAATATTTATTGAACTATTATGTGTTAGACACTGTTCTAAGCACTATATGTGTATTAACCCCCCTAAACCTAATGTTAGTGTTATTATTACTATTTTACAGAGGAGGAAACTGAGGCACAGAGAGGTTTATTAATTTGTTTAAGGGTACACAGCTAGTAAATTGCAGATCTGGGATCTGATCTAGGATATGATGAGGCACTCTGCTATAACTATCACATACATTACTTGAAGGAGGTGAGATTTGCATTAGGAAATCTTTTTTAAGTGCTAATGCTTCAGATCTTAAGTGATAAGGGAAATAAAAATTCAGTAAGGCTTTGAGTATGTATTGGTGCTTGCTTGTAGAAAGACAGCTTTTCCTACAAATCTGACAGCAGGTTATGATTTGGGTAGGCAGTTCATGAAGGTGGGTGTGCCTTCAGGCTCGGCAAAGAGCATAAGTGAAGATACTAGTGCAGGAGTAAGCTTGTAATATATGAGATATTAAGGCCATGGGTGAAAAGAATTTCAGTAAAAAAAATTTGTATTTCTTTGTTGCTGATTCCTTTTCTTTTTGTCTCAGTGCATGGAAAGATTCATTTTATATTTTAATTCTATTTTTCCATGAACTTTATGAAGTGCCCTTGTACTCCCTTTAGAGTCTCCTCTCAATTAAATGATGTGGCATGCTTAATAATGTCTCCCCAAAGATATCCACATCCTAATCTCTGGAAATTTTGAATATATTTTGTTACATGAAAAAGGGACTTTTCAAATATAGTTAAGATTATGGATTTCAAAATTGGTATATTATCCTAGGTTATCTGGGTGGGCTCAATCTAATCACATGAGCCTGTAGGAGCTGAAAACTTTCTCTGGCTGGAATCAGGTAGATGTAGTAGCAGCAGCAGGAAGAAGAGCTGTGGCAAAAGGGAAAGTCAGAGAGACTCCAGGCCTGAGAGGAACTCAATATCCTGTTGCTGGTTCTAGGATGTAGGAGTCACATGTGAGGACCTGAGCGAGGCCTCTAGGAGTTAAAGGCAGTCCCTGGCTAATAGCAAAAAAAGAATTAGCTTTACAATTTTAAGAAACTGAATCTGCCAACAACCTGAGTGAGTTTAGTGTGGGTTCTTCCTCATAACCCCCAGTGAGGAGCTCAGTCCTGTCCACACCTTGGTTTTAGTCCAGTTAGTCCCATCTCAGGTTTCTGACCTACAGAAACTATGAGGTAATAAAATGGTGTTGTTTTAAGCCACCAAATTTGTGGTAATTTGTTACAGCAACAATAGAAAATGAATGTAGATGGTATGTAGAAGATTATATATGAATTATGGGAGAGACAAGGGCAAATAGTGGTAAAATTTCCATATTTTTTTTCTTACTCCCCACTTCAATGGATATATAAACAAATACTCCAAAAACCCTTTTCTCATGTGACTCAGGGGTCTGGTATTAAAAATTGTATTTTTCCACTTTTATCAGTCCGGATTTTTAACCAAGACTGTCATCATTCCTTAAAGTGCTTTAATAAATTGAACAGGTATTCTACTCAATTTTCCCTCTCTACACAACAGGAGTCTCTATTTAACTGGGATTTTTTTTTTTTTTTTTACTTAGCCAATATTTACAGAAAAATGGTGGAACAAGGATTTTAATTACTCTGAGAGTTCTATGAGATTAGATCCTTTATGGATTTTTATATGGAGGGAAGAGAGAAAACAGTTTTTCCTTGCTGGTATGTTGGAATAAAAAAAGAAAACATTTAAGGTTGTTCTCTATTTATTAGTCATGAGAAAGATACTGCTAACTAAGATTAGTTGTAGTTTCTGAGATATGAGGTTTTAAACCACTTACCAAAAAAAAAAAAAAGTTTCCATAACTGAATATGTTTCTCCTCTTGTTTTATCTTTGTATTACTTTTCATATTCCAGACTTTACCATCGTTGACTGCCCTTATTTGGATCTGCATGTAAGGATTTAAAATAACTGCCTAATTAAAAACTTGTTAATAACTTTACCTTTTCTCTTTTTACTATTAATCTGGTTAGTTTTGTATTTATGAACATACAACATTTGATTTGGGAATAATTACTTTCGAATGCTGAAAATGCAAAGTTTATCTGAATGGAATATTCTACCCAATTTTCATCAGAAATTTAGGAAAATAATCAGCAAACCTAAGCTTGGAGAACAGGCTGTATTTTCTTTCACTGACTAAATCTAAATTAGAATCCTTTTGTTGATTAGCTGGTTTTTTTATTATTGTTTTTGCATTCAAATAACTAAAGCTTTGGTGAATAGAAGTGTCTCTTTGTGTAATCAGACTTTGGAAATAACACTAAGAGGAATTTAGAATTTGAAATGCTACATGCTTAACCTTAAGGGAAAATGGAATAAATTAAGATAAATTCTAATAATTTCGATTGTTAAACTAATTTTTCTTGAGAATACCTCTCATATTTTAATACTTACATTTTCTTCCATATGAATGTTAGGATTGCTTTTCCTATTTCTGTGAAAAAAATATCATAAGTATTTTGATGGGGATTGCATTGAATCTGTAGATCACTTTGGGTAGTACGGACATTTTCACAATGTTAATTCTTCCAATCCAAGAGCATGGTATGCCTTTCCACCTTTTTTGTCCTCTTTAATTTCTTTCAGTAGTATTTTGTAGTTCTCATGCAGAGATCTTTCACCTCCTTGGTTAAATTGATTTCTAGGTGTTTTATTTCTTTTGTGACTATTGTAAATGGGTTTGCTTTCTTGATTTCTTTTTTCTGCTAGTTTGTTATTGGAGTGTAAAAATGCTACTGGTTTTTGGGTGTTGACTTTGTATCCTGCAACATTAATGAAATTGTTAATCAATTCTAAGTGTTTTTCATTAGAGGCTTTAGGTTTTTCTTTATATAAGACCATGTTGTCTGCATATAAGGACAGTTTGACTTCATCTTTTCCAACCTGGATGCCCTTTATTTCTTTCTCTTGCCTGATTGCTCTAGCTAGTTCTTCTAATAGCATGTTAAATGGGAGTCGTGAGAGTGGCCATCCTTTTCTTGTTCCTGTTCTTCTTAAGGGAAAAACTTTCTGCTTTTCTCCACTCAGGATGATATTGGTGATAGGTTTGTCGTATATGGCTTTTATTGTGTTGAGATAATTTCCTTCTATACCTAATTTGCTGAGAGTCTTTATCATGAAAGGATATTGAATTTCGTCAAATGCTTTTCCTGCATCTACTGAGATAATCATATCATTTTTGCCTTTGGCTTTGTCAATGTGGTGTATCACATTCATTTACTTGTGTGTGTTTAACCATTCTTGCATCCCTGGGATGAATCCCACTTGATCATGGTGTATAATTTTTTTGATGTGTTGTTGTATTCTGATTGCTAATATTTTGTTGAGGATTTTTTGCATCTATGTTCATCAATGATATTTGCCTGTAATTGTCTTTTTTTGTTGTATCTTTGTCTGGTTTTGGTATCAGGCTGATGTTGGCCTCATAGAGTGCATTTGAGAGAATGGCTTCTGTTTCAATTTTTTAGAACAGTTTAAGAATTGGTGTTAATTCCTCTTTAAAAGTTTGATATAATTCAGCTATAAAGCCATCCGGTCCTGGGCTTTTCTTTGTTGGAAGATTGCTGATTACTGCTTCAATCTCGTTGCTTGTTATTTGTCTGTTCGGGTTTTCTTTGTCTTCTTGGTTCAGTCTTGGTAGTTTGTATGTTTCCAGAAATTTATCAGTTTCATCCACGTTTTCATATTTTTTGACATACAGTTTTTTATAATAATCTCTGAAGACCCCAAATAGCCAAGTAATCCTGAGAAAAAAATAAAGCCAGAAGCATAACACTACCTGACTTCAAATTATATTACCAAGCTTTTTAAACCAAAACAGCATCATACTGGCATAAAAACAGACATTCGGACGAATGGAACAGAATAGAAAACCTGGGAATCAACCCACATACTTACAGCCAACTGATCTTTGACAAAGGCAACAAGAACATGCACTGGGGGAAAGACTGATTCTTCAATAAATAGTGCTGGTAAAATTGGACATCCATATGCAGAAGATGGAATTGGACCTGTACCTCTCACCATATTCAAAAATAAACTCAAAATGTATTAAAGACTTAAGTATAAGATGTGAAACAATAAAATTACTAAAAGGAAACTAAGGGAAACACTCCAGGAAGTAGTACTGGGCAAGAGCAAAGACTTTAGTAATAAGACCTTAAAAGCACAAGCAACAAAATAAAAAATAAACAAATGGGATTATATCAAACTAAAAAAGCTTCTGTGCAGCAAAAGAAACAACCAACAGAGCAGAAAGACAACCTATGGAATGGGAGAAAATATCTGCAAACTATACATCTAATAAGGGATTAATATCCAGAATATATGAGGAACTCAAAAAACTACACAATAAAAAAAACAAATAATACAATTAAAAAATGGGCAAAGGAGATGAATAGACATTTTTCAAAGGAAGACATACAAATATCCAACAGGTACATGAAAAAATGCTCAACATCACTAATCATCAGGGAAATGCAAATTAAAACCACACTGGGATATCTTCTCACCCCGGTTAAACTGGCCAGCATTAAAAAGACCAAGACACATGCTGGCTATGATGCAGAGAAAAAGTAACTCTTCTACACTGTTGGTGGGACTGTAAATTAGCACAGCCATGATGGAAAACACTATGGAGGTTTCTCAAACAGCTAAAGATAGAACTACCATAGATCATAGCAATCCCACTACTGGGTATATATTCCAAAGTAATGGAAATCATCATGTCAAAGGAACACCTGCACTCCCAAGTTCATTGCAGCTCTATTTACAAGAGCTGAACTATGGAACCAACCTAAATGTCCATCGATGGATGACTGGATAAGGAAAATGTGGTATATATACACAATGGAATACTACTCAGCCATAAAAAGAATGAAATTCTTCCACTGACAGCAATATGGATGAGCTTGGATAAATTTATGTTAAGTGAAATAAGCCAGATGCAGAAAGAGAAATACCACATGTCCTCATTCATAAATGGGTGCAAAGAAAGAAAGAAAGAAAGAAAGAAAGAGAGAGAGAGAGAGAGAGAGAGAGAGAGAGAGAG